>NW_017671031.1:278328-332618 GCF_001879085.1 Nicotiana attenuata
TATATATATATATATATATATATATATATATATATATATATATATATATATATGTATAGACACACACAGACGCTTCGTTGTACTACTTAACTGCATATATAGCATGTTAGAGTATATTTTAGTGTATTCATCCCTTGTATTATAAAAGTGTTAATGGCTTACATTTATATTATTTAGATAGTAAATACAAAAGTGATTTTTAATTTTGACCAATGTTGACCTGAAAAGAGTCCAACTTTGGTCGCTAATTTTCCAGAAATTAAATTTAGCGACCAAAGTTGGTCGCTAAATTTAAATCAGATTTATTTATATTTTATATAATATTTAAACTAATAATATAATTGTTAAACGTTAGAACTGGGTCCCAGATTAGCGACCAAAGTTGGTCTCTATTTTGTAAGCGACAACCTTTGGTCGCTAACTTTGAATTATATTTATTTATATTTTATAAATTTTTTTAAATAGTAATATAATTATTAAAATTTTATAACTGGGTCCCATATTAGCGACCAAAGTTGGTCTCTATCTGCTTCCCCTTTAATGAGCGACCAACTTTGGTCGCTAATTTTAAATTATATTTATTTATATTTTATAATTTTTTATATAATATTATATTTATTAAAATTTTATAAGTGGGTCCCCCTTTAGTGACCAACGTTGGTCGCTAATCTCAATATTTCTTTGACCAAGCAAGTCTGACCAGTCCGGTCAATATTTTGACGAAATTTTCGACCAAAAAGCGACCAACCTTGGTCGCTAATGTATTTAGAATAATTATTTAATTATTTTCTCCAATTCAGCGACCAACTTTGGTCGCTTTTCTTGTCAGACTAACTTTGGTTGCCAAATTTTGATCGCTTTTTTCCGAATTTCTAATTGTGTTAGTAGGTATGAAGTAAAGGTAATAGCATGAAAGGGAAATCATATGTATACCAAGAAGTTGACTTTGTTGCTTGCATATTCATATGTTTAACAAGACATCAAAGTGACTACAAGTATCTTATGAAGACACCAGTCTTTAAACTTAAACAGTTGCGAACTAGCTAGCTAGTATTGATCATATAAATTTGGTAATTGATGTTCGGCCTAAAATGCATATATTTATTTATTGTTGTCTCATATTCTAGTACTTTTAATCGTCTTTTAAGTATTCGTTATATTATTTTGTGCTCAATATTATATTTTAACTGTGTAGGAATAAAGCGATATGAAGATGAAGAGATTTGGGGCAAAATTGAATTAAACGCGGAAGAAAAAGAAAGAATATTAAATAAATAAAATAAGGGGGGACACCCTATGGTCTTTGTTCCCCCAAGTGGAGACAACAAAAGAGAAAATTAGAATTCAAAAGAAAGATTGAAGAATTGACGTAAAAGCATTCTGTTTTCAGCGCCAGGTCCAGCGCTAGGCGCTGGCCTGGACGCTGTGTTGCGGGTACTCTTCTACTTCGTCCGGGACAAGGTTATTTCAGCCTACACGGTCCCAATTCGTATATAAGGGGTTCTAAACCTAATTTGGAGGAGATCTAACATACTATGGAGGAGAATTCACGTGGAGGAACACACACCACGTTTGGGGGAGACTTCTAACTAGTTTTTCTTCTCTTCTCTTCCTTTAATTTTATAGTTTATTAGTTCTAGAGTTTTGGGTGCTACATGAACGTTGTAGTTTGAAGCTTGAATTGTTCTTATTATTTTATCATATTGGTTTATTTATTTAATCTTGCGCTTAATTATTTGATTGCTTGATCACCAATTGAATACTATCTACGAATCTAGGATTGAACTCGGGAGAGGGAATTCTAGATTGCATATAAGATTGAGTAGAGCAAGATCTTAACTCTTAGGGGGAGCGGATTTGCGGTTAGGATAGGAATATACCTAATCGCCTTGCTTGGTTATTATACGGGAATTATAAATGCGTTCTTGTTAATTCTAATTCCATAGGAATATAGGCGTTAGGTTAGCTTGAATAGGCGAGTTGTACTTCGGGAGAAGGCTACGAGCAATATTAACCCCGTCAATCAATAAACTAGATAAATTAATTAGACAATTTAAGTGAAAAACTCAACGGGATTATTAGCTAACCCATAGCTCTAGAATATTCACTCACATTGAATTCGGCTTTAAGTTTATCGTTATTTTCTTTAATCTTTTTATTTGTTACTTTAGATTAATTTTAGTTAAATATTCATATGTTAGGATTCGCTTGAATAGATTAATTGTTTGATTTAATTTAGTTGATGGTTAATCACAAGTCCCTGTGGGTACGATATCTGGACTTACAATCCTATATTACTTGTCGACCACGTATACTTGCGTGTGCGTTAGGGAGCAACAAGTTTTTGGCGCCGTTGCCGGGGACTTAGAAATTAACTATTCTACTAAATTAGATTTTTACTATTATCTTTACAAGTTTTTTTTTCTTTGTAAATATTTTTAATTTTATAACTATTTGATTGATTTGTGTCTTAGTGTGTTTCTAGTTCTCTCAGCATGATATTTGGGGATGAAGCATATGAAGATAAGGTTATTGATGAAGACGCATGGTTGACGGAAGATTTTTATGGCCCGTATTTTTGGGCTTGTCATGACCTGACATCTTGGAAGTCTGAATTTGAATATGGGAGTAAGGGTTGGTATTGTGATGAACATTATCGATTAAGAGAATATGCGCAACGGCGTTGTTTGCTAACAACGTTGTTAAATGATTGGTCTAAGGAGAGAGTTGATCTTGCACAAAAAATTGACAGGTTTAGCTTGGCTGTGTGGAACTTGGATGCAGATATGAGTGCAAAGGTTGATGCATGTAACGCCCAACAATTTAGTGATAAGTTGTGTGAAGTTGAAAAAGATCTTTTAGACCAAATTGAGGAGCTAAAACGAGAATACCAATTATTAGACCAAAATATTATTAATGATGCCAAGGTTGA
Organism: Nicotiana attenuata; assembly: GCF_001879085.1. Taxonomy (NCBI): domain Eukaryota; kingdom Viridiplantae; phylum Streptophyta; class Magnoliopsida; order Solanales; family Solanaceae; genus Nicotiana; species Nicotiana attenuata. The sequence goes on from NW_017671031.1 coordinate 281,261, forward strand.
CGAAGAGTGCAAAATTGAGGATGTCAAAAATAATACAATTTTGGAGTTGGAGCGTATTGGACCTCATTCTAAACACTTTTCAACATTGTGTTTGGTTGGTGACATGAAAATTGATCCATTCGAGCATATGGAGGATTCAATAGATGAGGACCAAAGTATTTATATTCTGAAATTTGCCACACCAAGGAGACAAAACGACATTCCTCACTTAAAGGCCAAGAAGTGCAATATGCGATACCTATTACTTGGTTTCTTTATTTTTACACCACCGCCCCAGGAACGTGATACAAAAGTTGATGCAAAATTGACGGCGCAATTTATATCCTCAAAGTGGAAGGAAAAGTGATGAAAGTGTTGGCGTCGTGCTGCGACGTTAAATCAAGCGCTTGTTGGGAGGCAACCCAATTCTATTTTTTTTTCTTTTGTTTATTTTATTGTTTTTTTTTTTGTAGTATTATTTTTGTATTTTGTAGGAGTAGGCGCATGGAGTCAAAGCCAATAGGCATGTGCAAAAGCGAGTAGGTGGTTGAAACTATGTGTGAGATATCCACACAAAGGATCATACCTGGGAGAAGTCTGAGTATCCCGTGAGCTGCTAATTCTTCGGCCATTGGCCTACCAGGGAGTCTCTTTTATCCTCTTGTTATGTTCAGTGTGCATAATTTTAAGTGTAGGGTGACGGGATTGTCTGGGTAATTTTCTGTGCTATCTTAGCTTAGTTGTAGTATTCATTTTTAGTGTAGTTTTTTTTTAAAAAAAAAAAACGAAAAAAGAGAAAAAAATCAGAAAATTGGGACTTTTCCTGATGATGGATTTTGTGGACAACTTTCTTGAGGGATAAAGTCCAACAAAAAAAAAATTAAAAATATTTTCTTTTTGTTTCTAGTTAGTTTTAGTTAGATAATAATCCCTCTTGATTTTTCTTTTTGCATCGGTTCTTTTCTAAGGGATGTAACTTGAACCAGGTAATTTTTATTTTTATTTTTTAGGATTAGTTTTTTTTTTCTTTATTTTAGGAGTAGAAAAAGAGGGAGAAGAAAAACTTTTGTGAGTTGTTTGATACTAGCATATTTAGGTCTAAGCTTGAGTAGTACTTTCCTCTAAGTGCTTGAGTAATGAATGAAATAGCAGACTTTCTGACACCTAAGCTCATGGTTGTGACTCTGTATATAGCTTATTCTTATTTTGTCGTTCGCTATGACCATGTCTGTCTTAGAGTAGAATTGATCCATCTTGATTGATACTTGTGCCATGTGAGGTGAGGATTTCTTACATATATTCCATGTTTTGCATCTTAGGCTAGAACTTGCCCTGCATGTTATTGAAGCGAAATAAAAGTGTTGCTCTGTTTAAAAGATGATAATAGGCTTTCTTTGATATGTCTTGTAAATTTTAGCCTTTCAGATATTATACCACTAGTTAGCCCTTTGAGCCTGTAGCCTTTTGTTTGGAAGCCGTATTTTTGCCTTGATCCTTTTTGTTGAATCCCTAGTTTTTGCACCCTGCTTCCTTGAGCATTGTTGCTTAGACCGTGATATTAATTGTGAAATCTAAAGAAAGGGATGGTTACGTAAAAAATTGGTGACCAACGATAGCTGAAAAGTGATAAAAAGGCCCTCTTGAAAAGAATGTGACATGCATAAAAAAATGAAAAAAAAAAAGAGAATGAAAAAAAAATTGCTTCGAAAAAAAAATTGAACGCTCTTGATATGAGGGAAATACTTGTGAAGCAATAGATGAAGAGAAGGCTGAAAATAAAGTGAAGAGTAGAAAATAATGAGTGATGAAGTCTAAAAATGCAAAGTGCTTAGGGAAGTGTAAGTCACTATTATATAATTCTCCTACCCGTTCTTTAGCCAACATTACAACCCGTAAAAGTCCTATTTGATTCTATTCGAGCATGCTTAATTAGTAGAGATGTACATAATGGGCAAGCCTATGGTTCTTTGTGCATACATGTAAATTCTTTGTGAGTGCGAGAGTTGTTCTTTGATGCTAAGTCCTTAAATTATATTCATTCATTGATTTGAGTGTATGGACTATTTTTTGTTGTGAGGGCACTTGTTTCATGATAGATAGGTGATGTTATTAGCTTCTTGACAGAGTAGGTGAGCAAGCTTAAATTTGGTAAGTTTGAGTCCAGCTATGAGGTTAGGAGGTTAGAAGTTTGTTGTTTGTTTGTGACTTATATATCTTGCACAATGAGGAGGAAGTGTGTATATGATGGTTTGAGTTGCTATAGGGCCTAATTGTTAGTATCAACCAAAGTGGTGGTGCTTCTTGGCTTGATTTATTGAGAGTGATTTTAATGCTTACTCAAGGACGAGCAAGAGTCTAAGTGTGGGGTGTTGATGTTCGGCCAAAAATGCATATATTTACCCATTGTTGCCTCATATTCTAGTACTTTTAATCGTCTTTTGAGTATTAGTAATATTATTTTGTGCTAAATATTATATTTTAACTGTGTAGGAATAAAGCGATGTGAAGATGAAAAGATTTGGAGCAAAACTGAATTAAACGCGGAAGAAAAAGAAAGAATATTAAATAAATAAAATAAGGGAGGACACCCTATGGTCTTTGTCCCCCAAGTGGAGACAACAAAAGAGAAAATTAGAATTCAAAAGAAAGATTGAAGAATTGGAGACGTAAAAGCATTCTGTTTTCAGCGCCAGGTCCAGCGCTAAGCGCTGGCCTGGATGCTGTGTTGCGGGTACTCTCTTACTTCGTCCGGGACAAGGTTATTTCAGTCCTACACGGTCCCAACTCATATATAAGGGGTTCTAAACCTAATTTGGAGGAGATCTAACATACTTTGGAGGAGAATTCACGTGGAGGAACACATACCACGCTTGGAGGAGGCTTCTAACTAGTTTTTCTTCTCTTTTCTTCCTTTAATTTTATAGTTTATTAGTTCTAGAGTTTTGGGTGTTACATGAACGTTGTAGTTTGAAGCTTCAATTGTTCTTATTATTTTATCATATTGGTTTATTTATTCAATCTTGCGCTTAATTATTTGATTGCTTGATCACCAATTGAATACTATCTACGAATCTAGGATTGACCTCGGGAGAGGGAATTCTAGATTGCATATAAGATTGAGTAGAGCAAGATCTTAACTCTTAGGGGGAGCGGATTTGCGGTTAGGATAGGAATATACCTAATCGCCTTGCTTGGTTATTATACGGGAATTATAAATGCGTTCTTGTTAATTCTAATTCCATAGGAATATAGGCGTTAGGTTAGCTTGAATAGGCGAGTTGTACTTCGGGAGAAGGCTACGAGCAATATTAACCCCGTCAATCAATAAACTAGATAAATTAATTAGACAATTTAAGTGAAAAACTCAACGGGATTGTTAGCTAACCCATAGCTCTAGAATATTCACTCACATTGAATTCGGCTTTAAGTTTATCGTTATTTTCTTTAATCTTTTTATTTGTTACTTTAGATTAATTTTAGTTAAATATTCATATGTTAGGATTCGCTTGAATAGATTAATTGTTTGATTTAATTTAGTTGATGGTTAATCACAAGTCCCTGTGGGTACGATATCTGGACTTACAATCCTATATTACTTGTCGACCACGTATACTTGCGTGTGCGTTAGGGAGCAACAGTAATAACCTGTGAAATTACCATTAACAACAAAACTCATATACACTTAAAAGAGCATTCAGTGTTAGAGCCCCTTCCAAGAAGGTTGTTCTTAACAACCGAACCTCGAAGGCTACCTGAAAACATGGCTAAGTCCACTATTGAGTCCCAAACTAGTTACATAACCTATTAATGAACCAGTTGTTCCTAAGTGTAGTCATGTATCTATGCAGTGATCCTAATCTTTCCCCAATCTCACTTTGAATCTGCTTTATAGTATAGTAACTCAGTATTGACAGTGGCATTCCTGAGCAATTTCCAGTTTTTGGCTTGCCACGTGTGATAGATATCAACCTGTATGTGTAGCCTATGCAACCTCTCTTTTGTTAGCAGTCTGTCATGGTAGGTTGATGGTAGACTAAAAATACGACTTTTTGGATACTTTACACCTATTATTTGACTACACCTTAACCAAGTTTGAGCCAAAATGTAGATAATTTATACTCATTATGTGTTTTTTGTCGTGTAGGTTGTGATTCCGAGTTAAGATATATTTTTTAAGCTAAAATGAGTAAAAGAAAACTTTGAAGTCTGAGTAGAAGTTTGAGATTTAAAGTCGGAATCGGATTCGAGAATCGAGGATCGAGGATCGATTATGTATAAGAAAAAATTAAGCAAAATGTTCAAAGGCCAAAATTATGGCCTAATGATGACGTGAGGCATATTGGGACTTTGAAAAAAATACAATTAAATGCCTTGATGTCAATCCCTTTACAAAAGTCATTACTGGGGACGAACGAAAGAGGCAACATAGGAAATTCAATTGTGCGACGCGCGAAGCGCCGCAGCAATAGAAACAGCAGCAGAAATTTAAGTTGGCCAAGGTTCTGAACTTCTCCATTAGTGTAACGAGCAGCGGTCGCCTGTATAATTTTTCGCCTGTGCAATTTTTCCACCCATACTCGATATAAAAACAGTATAAACACAATTTTTGAAGGGGGATTCGTCCTAGGAGAGTTTTAGAGAGTTACCACGGCTTGAAAACACAAGATTTCATCAATTCTCTTGCCAACAATCGGTGCAATACGAGAGTTTGTATCGTAAAATTGTCTTTGATATTTTTTATGTTCTTAAACTTCTTTATGATGAATTTCTCCATATTTATGGAGTAGTTCTTCCCTAAGGTTTTGACGGATATGATGTTTTGAGTGTTATTTATAAATTTAACTCTAGTTTAATTGCATGAATCCATGTGTGGTGATTTGAATTGATTGTAAATTTGTTCACCAGTTTATTTAATCGAAAGATGAATATATTTGGTGATTAATTCTGCATTATTTGGTTTGGTTTAATTTAGTGATTCTTCTAAGTGATCAAGAGAGCTTCTTGAATTATTGATTAAACCAAGTTAGGAGAATATTCGAGAGACGTTTTCCTAAAGACTAGTCCATTAAAGTGTTCTTGCATATCTTCGCAGTGCTTCATATTACTTTATTTTGTAGAGTTCAGAATAATCGAGAGAGAAATCTTAACCTTACGTTTAAGTTAATTATCGAGTGAATTTGTGAGAATCATTAGAACATTAGAAGTGAATTTAAACAGAGTTAGATCCCAAATAGCTATCTTACACCTCTTTTGTCGCAGCCCTTATTTCTCATATTGTTTACAACCCATTTTAGTTCAACTCTCATTCTTCTTGGTCAAGTCTAATTAGTCATAATATTAATTTAGTAGTTATTGTAGTTAGTAATTACCTCAAATCAAGTGTTGATCATCCTGAATAACGTTAAATCATAAGTTATTTGAACATTGTTTAAATCCAATCCATGTGGAGACGATAGTTTTACTATACTATCTTTGGCTAGCGATCATAAATTTTGTGTTGTGTTTTGCGCTCATCATAGGCAAGCCACACAATTACTCTTTGCCTTGGCATCATAACTGATTTCCAGATTAGAACAGCTTCATTCACTCTATTTTGATCCCCCAACATAGCTACATAATTTTTTGTCACAGAGTAATCACTTGGGATTAATGTGTATTTCCCTATATGATACCAACTTATCATTTGGCCTTTCAATGAGTTTAATTTCCTTCAATACCAACTGCTGTCTGTTGGTGGTGTATGTTCCTATATATTAGCACTTGTCTTAATATATATCCCATCAACCCATTTCACCCATAATAGGTCTTGTTTTTCAGGCAGCTACCACAACAATTTCCGTACTCATGAAGCAATATTCCATGTCTTACAGCTTCTAATGTTCAGTCTCCCAAACGTTTTTGGTAAGCACACTCTGTCCCAAGCTACTAAGACCATCTTCTTCCTGTCCTTAGAGCTCCTCCATAGGTAGTCTTTATATTTTGTATCCACTTCCTTAATATACTCTGTGGTAAGATGAATAGAGCACACCAAAAATTATAGATTGAAAAGAGTATAACATTAATGATCTGAAGCCTTCCAGCATATGATAGTTTCCTGGAGTATGCACTGTTTATCCTCCCTGTAATCTTCTCTACCAATTGTAGCATTCTACTTTGCTCCATTTTCTAGAAGACAAAGAAAGTCCAGATATCTAATAGGCAAGGCACCTATTGAGAATCCAGTCTTTTCCAGTATTCTATCTTTGAAATTTGCAGCAACTCTAGCTATGAAAATGTTGGACTTGTCTAGATTTGCTACTAGCCCTGTCACCTCACTGAAATGGTCTAAAGCTTCCATCACCTTTGAGATAGACTGCATATCTGCATTGCAAAAAACCATCGGATGGAATCTGAAATTTAGGAGCTCACTTATTGCTTTCAAGGTTATTGAGAGGTACTCCATTACTGAAATAAACAACAGTGGTGATATAGGTCTTCAAAGTATCCATAGCCTTCACCATTTACCTTGACAGGAAACCTGATAGTAGACATTCATGTCATTACTATCTGCACAAAAGTTCCAGGAAATCCCAGCCCTTTAAGAGCCTCTTCAACGAAGTCCAGCTCACTATATCATAGGCTTTTCTTAAATCAATCTTCACAAGACACCTAAGAGATGTTTTTCTATTATAGTGTCTCAACAAGTCATGGCAGATTAGCACATTATGAGTTAAAGATCTGCCTTCAACAAAGGCTGCATGGTTATCTGCCACTACATGTGTGATTGCCTTTTTAAGTCTCACATATATCATCTTAGAGATGTATTTATATAGGACATTACAACAAGAAATAAGTCTAAACTGGCTTGCATTCTGTAAATTTGATACTTTAGGGATTAAGGAAATTATAGTAGAGTTAACTTGCTGTAACAGTTTTCCATTTTCAAAGAACTGCAGCACTGCATTAGTTACCTCCTGCCCAATTGCACTCCATGCTGCCTTGAAGAAACCACTGCCATAGCCATCAGGACCTGAGGTTTTGTTACTGTCTATATTGAACATAGCTTGTTTTACATCCTTTTCTGTATAAGGTTGGGTCAGCTCCAGTTGTTGCTCCATGGCTAATGTTTGTCCTCTCCTCAAAATAATACTAAAGGCTTTTATTCTGTGCCTTTCCTTATTCCCCAATCTACAAGAATGTCAGTTATTGCTTCTTGTTCAGTCTGTAACAAGTCATATTTATCTCCGAGTTATATAATGACTTGTTAGAAGTTTCTTATGTTTGATCACTGAATAAAAACATCTATTATTCTCAAATGATCCGTATTGCCTTGCTTCTTTGTTGCAGAAACATTTATACTAAGTAGGATGATTTCTTAAACTTTTGATATTCCTCCCTCTTGTTTCTGCAGCTCCATGTTTGTTGGATCATTTTGGAGCACTTTTTGTATTTGAGCTAGATTGTCCCGGTCTTCATCTGCTTCTGTGATGATGTTTCTGAAGTGTTGGCCATTCAACTGTCTAAGCTTCCTTTTTAAACTTTTAAGTTTCTTTACTATCTGAAACATGTTGCATCCCTATACTGGATTCTAGCCATTCTTCCTTCACTATATCCATGAACTTTGGATGTGTTGCCCATACATTGCAAGGTCTTCTTTTCGGGTGGGGGTGGGGATAGGTGTATTTTTATTAGAGCAATCTTGACAAGCAATGATTACTTATGCTCTCTTTTAAAAAATTAGCACTATAGGATGACATATGATCCAACCATTCCTGGTTCACAAACACCCAGTCAATTTTAGAATAAATTATGTTTTCCCATTGCTTGTCATTCCAAGTAAATCTGCTCCCATGTTGAGGAAGTTCTATAAGCTCATAGGCTTCCACACAAGAGTGGACTCCACAATTTCAGCTAGACAAACAGGATTGCCTCCTATTTTGTCATCCATATTTAAGACAGAGTTAAAATCTCCCATAATCAACCATGGGATTTTACACCCTGAAATTACATTCTCCAGATACTTCCACAACTCTCTCCTTTCCTCTCTAGTGTTATGAGCATATACATCAGTTAAAAGGTGTTTCTTCTGTAAAGCAATATTAGATACCTCACAGGTGAGTGCCTGTGTCACGACCCATTTTCTGAACAAGCCGGGACCGGCACTCGATCACTAAACATGACCGAGCGAACCATCTCTGCTTATCAAATTTATTATAACTCCAAATTTTATATGCAACAAGGCAATACTCTAACCAAATACTTTTGATTAATTTAAATATTTAAATAAATCAACTCCAAAACTTTATTCGTAGTAACTACTGAATTACTGCTAAGTTATTATCAAAAACATTTGCATCTTAACACAACGACTATGTCTATGAAGCCTCTATTGATAAACTGACGCACTGCTCAAGACATGAGATTTCCTGGCCAGTTCTCTAAGTAAACAAAGAAATAACTAAATAAAGATGACTCAAAGGGATGCTCCACGAACAAAAGCGGAGCTCACCAATAGCACTGAAAGAGAAGGAAGTCCTAACCCGTAGCCTGCTCGCCTGCAAAATCGGTTCCTACGTTGTACCGCAGACCAACGTAGGTTCCCAAAAGAGAACGTCAGTACCATCCTTGTACTCAGTGAGTCTGAACAACAGGGGCCGAAACTTTACAAACATATACATTACGAGCAAAGGTTCTAAATGCATGTAAAACATAAAGCTTATAAGAATAATTCTAAAATAATTGCATACTAGCAGTTTATGAATATTCTAAAAGAAATTCTTTTCTTTTTCTTTCTTATAAAAAAAATACTTCACTTTATACTTTGGGAGTTCTAACTATCCTGACTTAATTCTGTCTCAGTCCCCGTGTGATCGGCACGGGTTCGATCCCAACCTGATCGAATAGGCCCAATCCACGAGGTGCCACTCGCTTCATGGTTCTCAGCGCTCATGTGTCATACCTTAGCATGGCTAAGTAAATTCTCAGCAACGAGACCCTCGGCTCATGTGCTCCCTACTTGGCACAAGTAGTTTCAGGAAGTCAACGTCTTGGTTTGGACCCTCGGCCTGGACGATGACCCCTTCTAAGAATAAAGGATACTCCCAAAAATCTCTTCTTTCTAAAACTTCTTCTTGTGACTTTTCAAGTCTAAATCTTTTCTTTATAGAACATCATGTACATGCTTATATTGGTATCCTTAAATGTAAAGCATGGCATAAGAATGAAATAAACATGTAAAAATATTCCTAAAGATTCTTTCTTCTTCATAAATTTTCAACATGAAAATAGCATATAAAATTAACACAAAAATCTGAAAATTTAAGCACATCTATCATAATAGATCATCTAAACTTTTGCTAGAACAATTCTAAGTTAATGGGTACTCACTCGCTCTAATTAAATAAATATAAACTCTTTTAAGCAATTCATCAAACACCTTGTATGCGTGCTTTTGTGAGTTAAACCACTTTAGTAAAGGGTTATATCAACTCACCTCAAAACTTCTCGAACCAATACGTAGGCCCCAGTCCAATTGACACCAGTCAAACAATCGATTCTACAACAACCAGTACATTTTAATCAATTTTTAAAGTACTACACCTAAATATGAAATTTATTGTTGATATTGAGGAAGAAGGGAATTAACTATTTAATTCTTACCTATTACTACTATAGGGTACGTAATTGACAATAGAAATTTTATATACCTGAGTTCAAGAATTGATGATTTGTAAAGAACCCTAGAATTTTCGTTGCATGTGTGAGAAACCTTGGTGCCTCTGTTTCTTATCGATACGTGAGTCTCACGAACAAAAGTTTTAAACCTTCTGTTTTGTTAAGGCTTGCCTTCAGGCCTCTTTCTTAGTTGGGTTTGATTAAGGCTTTCAAGCCTTTTGACGTTTTAAAAAGAAATACGCATGCCCCTCCCCCCCTCCTTTTTATTTATTATTTTACTTTTATTGTTTTCCCCTTTTTGTTTTGTTTTGACTTAACTAATAACTAATGATATCCACTTTTAATAATTAACAATATTAAAACTATTAATATTTTCCTAATTGTATATCCAATTTTATATATATATATATATATATATATATATATATATATATATATATATATATATATAGGCAAGATAAAAATAATAAAAATAGTAATAATTTAGTTCTATAGTTAGCTTGTCTCGAAACTTTTATAAATTTGAGGAGTGTTACAGCCTGTGCTGTCCCACTAATTTGAGTAACATGGAAGTAATCATGCCTTCACGTTAACCATACTCTACCATTATAGTGAAAATCCATATTTGTAATGAATTGCCACCCTCCAACATACTATTATCCACCTTATCCATATTGTTCATCTTAATTTTTGTTTCCAATAGTCCTACTAGCCCCACATTTTCTCTATTACATAGTACTTTGACCTCCTTTTGTTTGTTAAGGGCATTCAAGCCCCTAACATTCCAACACAAAATACTATCCATCCCTAGAGAGAGGTTTAAATTGTCCTCCCTCATTTCTAATTAGACCGCATTTACTTGTGTTGCTTTGTCCTTGTTCTATCCAGAACCTGAAAGGAATTCTCCTGTATAATGCCTGCTTGCTTCTTGTTTGTGATCTGTTTACTAGTATTAACAGGGGTAACCCATCCTTCTTTATTTTCCCTTCTTTTGTTGAGGCTGGGGTCTTCTTAGAGTTTCAACATTCACTTACCCCTCCTTCACCTCTTTGTCATTCTTTTGTCCCTCCACCTGAACCTCCCTAACTTCTAGTGACTGGGGCCTCTGCTGAGTATGTGGTTGTGGCTCTTTCTTTTTCCTGCATACTTTTTCTGAGTGCTATACTTTTGGCAAAATTTACATAGTACTGTTTCCAATCATATTGGATCTTCTGCTCGATTAACTATCCCTTTTAATTTCTAAAGAACACTTTGGTAGCTTTGTATCCATATCCACTTCAACAAGTAATCGAGCGAAATTCAATCCAACTTTTTTCTCAGTATTATGATCCACCATTAGTTGTTTACCAATTAGGCTCCCTATCTTATTAAGCCCCTTTGGACTCCAGTACTTGAAATCCAAATCGGGCAGTTTCACCCATACGGGTACAGTATAAAGCTCCTCCCTTGTGAATTCCATTTTCGGACTCCAAGTCTTAACTATGACTGGCTTGTTATCGAAATGGTATATTCCACCTTGTATTGCACCATTCTTTCTCATTTTAGTGTCAAATCGTTCCAATACTATACCATTTTTAAGCATTGATACTTTGTTTATATCATGTCCGCCCCATACTCTCTGTATATATAACCATTCAAAACCATAAATGGTGGGTGAGCCCTTAGTACGTAGCAAACTACAACATTCTTCCGGTAAGATATTTCTGAGCTAATATCCTCAATGTCAATTTCACAAACAGGTGAGTTACCATGCATCGCAGGAGACACAAATTCCAGTTTAAAGACAGCATTCGTGATTTTTGTAATGTCAAAATTCTCCCAGATTGAAGCCTTTTTTGTCAGTTCGTCTGCTGCTTCAACTTCGTCAGCCCATGACATTCTACTCTTACTTATCATCACCTCAATCACCTCATCACCCTCCTGCTGTGGTTGTGAAACCAGTTCTTCAAAAATTTCTTCATATACTATTTTATCAATTTCACTCGGGGCAACTTCCTCCACAATTCGATTAATTCCTTCCGATTTCTATTGATTTACCGTCTGCTTCTGTTGCGCTATACGAATTGCAGCTGATTCCTGAGCCACTAATGCCTTCTGAGAGGGGTGCCGAGCTGATCTCTTTCCCATGGATGCGCACGTTAGGTTAACATGCGCCAAAAGATAAAAATGTAACTGCCTCGTATAACTTTATCATATAAATTGAAGCCTCGCTTCTTCTATCGTCTCAGAACATATTTGGGAATGCTAGTCGGTAGTGAACAATATATACCAAGGAAGCAACATCTTAGTTGAATAAAATTTGTTGGTATATAGTATATAAACTATGTGATTACGCGATTAATGAAGAATGTGACATTCATTGTACGAATAACTTTTTATGTTACTAGTTCTGACTTTTGTTGAATATTAAAAGTTATACGAAACATTAAAAGCTCTTGCGCCAATTATGATGCCCCTTTCGGTCGTTGTTATACGTTGAGTTAAAATTATCTTGGCCGATTACTTGGGGAGGACTAGCTTTATACTCCTTTATTTCACTTAAGTTTAGTATGTATACAAATGACACAAAAAGTAGTTGTAAAACTGTATACGGTGAAATCGGAGGGTCCAATTTTTCGTCATTAAGGCACTTCGAAAGATCACCTCGAAGGCTCGAGGCCACGGCCGAGTATCCTCCCTCGAGGGTCGTCGACACTCGACCTCGGGGCAGTAATGATCACGGTAATGGTAGAAATGGGGAGTTCCCAAGGCACACGGCTAGGACTGATAGAGCCTAGTGGACTACTTTAAAACTCGAATCAGGGCGTCATCTAGTTGTCCCATCTCCATATCTTTGTAATTAATGCATTTTGTACTATGTTGGGACTCCCCTCATATATAAAGGGGATTCTTGTCATTTTATAAACTTATGTTGCATCTATTGCTCCACACGAAATATACAAGAACATTCTCTTTGCTCTCTAACACATTCTCTTGATATTGTTGCTTCCATTTATTATCTTCATTATTGTTCATCATTTATTGCTTATCATTGGCCATAAAGAGCCTTTGTTGATTTTATTATAACTGTTATTCGCTTTTCAACTACCTTCGATAGCTCCTAGACGAGCTTCGGAATCGACCTCGAGGCCCCCGAATCGATAAGCTCGAGGCCCAGATTGTTAACCTATAGGTTTGGTTATCACCTTATTCCTAACTCTTATTTCGTTTCTAAGTCTCACACACAACATCAACCGCTTAACAACTAGCATAAAAATAGATCACGTATTTTTAGAGTCCCATAATCAAATTTAATTGTTATTACCATTTTCACGGTAAACAGTTTGGCGCCCACCGTGGGGCTAAAAATAATAATGATTATTTTCTTGCTGGTTTCATTACACAATGCAAGTTATCTTTCACCCTTTTTCTTGTCCAAGATCTTCAATTTCAGGTTGAAATGCCTAGCTCAGTAAATAGAGGTGAAAACGACAATCTTGAGAACCACGGAGAGAACAGTGTGGCTGCTCCAAGTGTCGGAGTGCCACCACAAAACCTTGAGAACGCACCAGGACCAATTCCAGCGAACGCAGTTTCACGCGACGCCCAACAAGTCGATATAAGCTCACATACCAACATGAGTGTGCGCCAAGGGGATCAACAAGAAGCTCAGAAAACCCAACCAGGGAAGAACGAGAGGTTAGCCTTCATGTTATTTTTGAAATGTTGCAGGCACAACAACTGGCTATTACTCAGCTGCAAAGTCACAAGAAAACTCCTAGTAGAGTAGCACCGGGGACAGCTCTCCCAGCCGAACAGGTACCAGAGAGATCGAGCAATAATGGGTCGATGGCTGATCCCGTCATCGTAAAGATGCTTGTGGACCTCACTAAAAGGATCGAATCGGGCGAGAAAATGATAGAAGCCAATGATAAGAAGGTCGAGACTTACAACTCCAAGGTCGACCAAATTCCAGGAGCGCCCCTGATCTTGAAAGGTACAGACTCAAAGAAGTTCGTACAAAAGTCGTTCCCACAAGAAGCGGCCCCGAAATCCATTCCAAAGATGTTCAGAATGCCAGACCTTCCGAAATATAATGGTACCTCGGACCCTAATGAGCATGTTACCGTTTACACCTGTGCAGTAAAGGGCAACGACTTGAAAGACGACGAGATCGAGTCCGTCCTGCTGAAAAAGTTCGGAGAAACACTTTCTAAAGGGGCAATGATGTGGTATCATAACCTGGCCCCAAACTCTATACACTCATTTGCCATGTTGGCAGATCCTTTCATAAAGGCGCATGCCGGGGCCATCAAGGTGGCCACAAGGAAATCCGACGTCTTCAAAATCAAACAAAGAGAGAACAAGATGTTGCGAGAATTCGTGTCTCGCTTACAAATAGAACGAATGGAACTACCGCCAGTCTCCGACGACTGGGCGGTGCAGCCCTTCACTCAGGGTCTGAATGAACGAAGCTCGGTGGCTTTGAGGCAGCTGAAGCAGAATTTGGTTTAATACCCCACCGAGACCTGGTCGGACGTTCACAATCGATATCAATCAAAAATTAGGGTCGAGGACGACCAACTAGGAGCCCCCTTGGGCTCGGTATATCCCAACAGGCTTCTCGCGAAGGAGTCAAAGCCAAACAAAGAAGATCAGCCATACGCTGAAGACAGAAGGAACGCCCCGAGGCGTAACCCACCTTGCAATGATCGAAGGATAGACCGAGGACAGAATCCTCGGGGACTCATCAACAGAACCGGGTTCGATAGGAACGCGGGGCCAACTGAGGCACCTCGCTTATCAGAATACAACTTCAACGTCGATGTGTCAGACATCGTGTTCGCCATCAGCAAAATTAGAGACGCCAGATGGCACAGGCCTATACAATCGGATCCTTCACAAAGGAACCATAACCTAGTGTGCGAATTTCACAACACACACGGGCACAAGACCGAAGATTGCCAGCAACTCCGGGAGGAAGTGGCCCGATTACTCGACAATGGTCACCTCTGGGAATTCCTCAGCGACCGAGCTAAAAATCAGCTTCGAGAAAGAGAGACGACCAAAAAGAACAAAGCGGACGAGCCGCAACATGTCATCCGCACGATCTTTTGAGACAGCCGCCAATAGCCGAAACATCAACGTCTCCACCAGCAGAGGGACTGAGAAATAAACCAACAGTGAGATAGCAACCACGAGACACGCTCTCGGCTGTATCCGAATAGAGGACCATACCGCGTCCTTCGAGCGAATACCAAGGATCAAAAGCGCCATCACCACTGAGGTATAACCATCTCCCTTTTCATTTTATATTTCATACTAACCCTTACACAGGCGCCCGGCTGAGGCAATCGAAACACTAACCTAGCTCGAAGACCTTAAGGTTTTAAAGCATACGTTGCACTCTTTTCCTTCGGCCGAGTTTTTATCCTGAAAAGGGTTTTACTGGCAAGGTTTTTAACGAGGCAACATCCACATGCTACCTAAGGAAGACTCAAAAAGTATTCAAGTCTTCTTTTGCAATCAACCTCGAATACTGGTGGGCATCCCCCCCTCCCCGGAAGGCCATCTGCTCGGAAAAGTCGAATGGGGTCTCAATAGGAAAATGATGTATTGGGCCAAACGGTCGAAGGAACCGCCCCCGACGGCGAAAACATGTATACTTATACCAAGTAATCAAAAAATATCTTTTATCAAAGCATCTCACGCTCCAAAAAAAACTCGGCATTTTCGCAAAAATGGCTCATCTGACGAATACATCCCGAGCACTCGGGGATTGGCGTCAATAATTCAACACCTGAACGACCTCCGGTTCGGGACTCCAAACTCATAAGCCCTCAACGAGGCAACATGAAAATCACGAAATATATCCAAGGCCGAAAGTGTCCCGAACACTCGGGGACTGGCATCAAAATCTCAAAAATTGCACGACCTCAGGGTCGGAATCTCCGAACTCGTAAGCCCTCAATAAGGCAATACCAAGTTTACAAGTATCGACTCCCAAGCCAGGATACCCTCGATGACTTGGGGACTGTCACTAACCACATCCATTAAAAACCCGAAGCCATAAGACCCCGAGCAAGCAGGCTCGGTCTCGCAAGACCTACGTAAGGCAACAACATCATCTGTAAGACCTCAAGCAAGGCATGAACCACACTTGTACCAAGTGGCAATATATCTAAGACCTCAAGCAAGGCAGGAACCATACTTGTACCAAGTATCTAAAAACTGTAAGACCTCAAAGGCATGAAAACTTTGTAAGACCTTACTAAAGGCATAAAACCCGATCTCAAAGTTAATGCTATATATCGAACTTGTAAGACCCCTAAAAGGCATACCCTCATATAGACGCCGAAACTACTTCACTCGGGATTAAAAATGGCTCCGGCCAAGCACAAATGACTACGGTCATAAGTCTGTACCAGCCAAACTAACGCGACTCGGGGACGCCCGACCGTCGCTACAAAATCACAGGCCTTCAAATACTTCTAATCTACTTCAAAAGGAACCGGTTAAACAGGCTACCCTCGACATAGGAAAAAGAGCTTCGACCATGCCAGCTCCAAATCACAGGCTTCGAGATACTCAGCCTCGGAGCCAAACCTCCCGAGGTGCTCGATCATCGCCACATAACGACTTGTAATTGAGGTTTTTTATCGAACCGTCGAAGAGTCAGGCAAAAATTATTTCTTAAAATCCTTAAAGAGGGAAAACCAAAGCCTATAAAAGGTTGCATCAACCCAACGCGTAAGATCCATTGTCGCCATCCCATATAAAAGGTCGCGTCGACCCAAGGCGTAAGAGCCATTATCGCCAGCCCGCGCAAATAAAAAACTTGAGGGTTGAATGAGCTCGAGTCAAAACCTGACTCGGAGACTGAACCTACAATAGTTAACTAAAAATGCCTAAGAGCAAAAGCGTAAGAGCTCAAACGCCAGCTTACACTAAAAGGTCGCTTCGACCTAAGGCGTAAGAGCCATTGTCGCCAGCCTAATGAGCCTTAGGGCCACACATAAAAGGTCGTATCGACCGAGTGCATAAGAGCCTACGGGCCAGACTAATGATCCCCAAGGCCATATCACGAATCTAAGGATTCGTACCAACTCAAATACCAGTTGATCTGGCTGAAATCTAGGAAAACAGAAACCCAGAAGATACAAAATCACGAGGTTTCCCCCTTATACACACATGTGATAAAATACAAGCTCCATTTACAGTGATTGTGAAAGTATTATACACAGAGACACAAAAGGAAATAAACGTCCCCCTTGGGGAATATGGCCCGACAGCCCCATCCTCGCCATCTTCGGCATCGAACAGAAGGAACTTGGCATCGTATTCCTTCTCCTTGGCTTGCTTGATCTCTTCCGTAAGATCGAAGCCCTTGGCGTGAATTTCCTTGAGAGTTTCCCTTCGAGATTTGCACTTCACGTACTCTTTACTACTGCTTGCACGACCAGGAGTTCTCCTCAGCTCAGCTCTAGCAGCGACAACACTCTTCAAATAGGCCGCCACTTTCTGGTCTACCCTAGTGTTGCTCATTACAGCCTCGGCCCGGGCATTCACCACCTCGGCCTTCGCCTTTGAAAGCTCGGACTCGAGCCTTGTGATCATATTCGCTCGTGCAGAATCATACACACGAGCGGTTCGGACTTGCATCTCGAGGGTAGAAGCCTTAGCCAAAGCACTCTCCTTGGGCGCAACTTGGGCATCTACCTGAGCCTGCAGCATGTTAAACTCGCGTTTGGCCCGGCCAACTTCTCCCCAAAGTCGTTCTACCTCCTCTTTTTTTCTCTCCAATACAAAAATCGAAACATTAATCTCCGAAAATGAAAGGAGGAGCATAAGTCAACACGAAATACATGCTACCTGTCTTTCGAGATGACTCTCGCAATTCTGGCTTCGATCCTCCTCACACCGCAAGGATACTAGCTCGTTTTCCTTTCTCGCGCAAAGAAGCTTAAGGGATTTCTCCCTATCCAAAGCTTTCCGCAACCTGGCCTCATAGCAAAGCAGCTTGGACTTAAGCCTGTCAAAAGCCTGCAAAAGAAAATTCAATAAGAAAGGAAAAGTGTGAAACCAGAATAAGCCTATGCCGGCTACCAAAGCTTACCATAAATCCGAGCCGTTGAGCCTCGCCAAAGGCCGAGCCAACGTCAGATGGCTTAGTATCCCCCAAACCGCCTTTGGTAGGAAAAAAAGAAGGCACCACATTCTCCTCGCTCTTCGAAGTACCCTCAGCAGGAACGGGGAATGTTCTTTCGAAAACGGAGGCCTCCAAAGTCGGAAGATTAGCCGACTCGCCTCTTTTGAACCTTTGAGAAGGACTCGCCTCACCGTGAGCCTCCTCACACATCGAAGACTATTTCCACTGTTATCAACCCTCGACCCCAAGGTCGACAGTCTCTCCTCCTCCCCTAGGGGGCACGACCTCATCTCGAAAAAATCTCCAACACCTGCGGCGACTAAGTTAGTGCACTGAAAATAAAAGTACCATTATGGGGAAATAAGCCACCAAGCACCTACCGTGATGCTTTGCCTCCCATATCCTCTTGGACAGGTCTCGCCACCTGCGCTTATCATAGGTCGAACAAGCTGCCAGCTTACGGGACTATTCGGCCAAATCAGGGACCTCGTTTGGCAACCAAGGAGTCACTTCAAAAAATAAAATAGAAAAATGTCGTTATGGATCCCTCCTCCGCTACAGACAAAGTGATAAAAATACAGGTATGCCACTTACCAGTGAAATTCCATTTCTCAGGAAAGGGCAGAAACTCTCTAGGGATGATATCGTCCGTTTGTGCTCGAACGAACCGGCTATCCACCCTCGGTCCTCGTCCTCTTCACCGTTAACGGCAGGGGACCAGGTGGATCGACGCTGTAGAGTAATCAAACCCCGATAGCGCAGCGGCCGATATAACTTCACAAGATGACTGAGGGTGAATTCGAGCCCGACCTTATTTGCAAAGTACCTTATCGTCTGCACTATCTTCCAAAGGGATGGGTGAGCCTGCGCCAGGGTAACCTGATATCGCCGACAGAACTCAAACACGTAAAAGAATGTGTATACACGCTCAAAAACCCCTCAACGTGGGTCATGATGCTCTCCTCAGGGGTAGGTACTTGCAGTGCCACTCCTTCTCCCCATCCGCAGTCTTTTCTGATCATTTTGAGGTGTTCCTCCCCTACTGATGAGACGACGCATGCTCTCGATGTCCCTGAACATTGGGAGGCATCTCCAACGTAAAGTCTCTCCTCGAGACAAAGCACCTCGAGGCCCGCTCACCGGGCATCGATGGTGTACCACCGACCGGACGCGGAGCAGAGGCAGAACTCCCCTCTCCTTGATGGGCGGATGTCGATGTAGCAGTCTTGGCTATGATAAAATAGGAAAAGGAGGGTATAGATCTGGGCAATGATTTTTGAGTTGAAACGATGGGAGAGCTAGCAAAAAGAACAAAGTTCTATGGAAGAAATAGTTACTCCGCTCCACTTGAGAAGCAAGCGAATGAATATATAGGGGCAAAGCGGCGACTGCTCGCCTACCCAGAGGGCCAATTAATTCTAGCCATGTTAACGTCACTTTTTTCTTGGGAAATGTACTGGCAGGACCACCCCGGGGTCCCTTTATCAGATCACACGAATGCTCCTAGCCTGCAAAATTCGAGAGGTATTGAGACCTCGAGGGTTTCTTTCTATCACAAGCACCGACCCCAAAGAAGTTATCGACCTAATTTCAAGATAGGACCCGATTTCGGGGGTCCCGATCACTCCAAGTATGGGCTCCAAAGAGTTAATGTTAAAACTAGAAGACTAATTCCGCGAGAGAGACGAGATATAAAGAATGGAAAGACTTGGAGCAGAAAAAATCTCTCGCATTGCCAAAAATATATTTACAAGGGGCGTCTTTACAAGACTCGTTTCCCCGGGAGTACATACACAGAAAGAAAAAAGAAAAGCAAAAGCGACACAAGGACTACTCTTCATTGCCACTATCCTTTGAACATCTCCAGGATCCTCATCTAAAGCGACCAAGAGTGCCGATTTCCTCTCCAACTCTCGGGCCTCCTCAATCTCGGCTGAAAGATTGACACCTTTGGCTTTGACCCCCTCTAAGGCTTCCCTCCTCGCCTTCGTACTAGCATGAGTGATAGCCCGAGCCAGTTTCAGCTCGGCCTCTATCCCTAGCAGAAACTGCACCATATCCAGTCACGGGATCCGGGACCACATTAACACCCTCCTCGAGGGTCTTCGTCGCATGGGACCAACCTGAATTGGCTATTCCCGATTCAGCGGCCTCCGGTCGAGGCGCCTGTGAGTCTCCCACGCCCGACCTCGTTCTCTGTACCAAACGGCACTCGCTCTAATCATCATCTTTATCCCCAGCGCTGAGGCTTGCTCCGGAAGCTGAAGCCGAGATTTTAATGGCAACTCGAGGCCCGCGTGACTTAGGTTTCTTTGCCACATGAGGGTCAGCAGCTACCTTACCCTTCCTTTTCTTTCCCTTAGCGGGCTTTGAAGTCTCCATCTCGCCACCAGGAGGCGGTCTCATCCGCATACCTTCGCCGATGCCTGCACAAGCGCAGTGTCCATAACTTATCAGCACAAAGGATACATGGAGAAATATAAGGCTATGACATAGGTGGCAAGGAGAACTTTACCATGATTCTTGGCCACCCACCGCGTCTTAGCCAGGTCGGGCCAAGACCGGACGAGATATAGGAAAGAGATATCCAACTGCTTGATCCATCTCGGCAGATCCGAAATCGCTTTGGGATACCAAGTGGTAGCTACAGAAACAAAAAAGAGATCATTTTTTTTGGAAGGGAGGAAAGAAAATCATAAAACATGTCTGAGGGAAAAGATACTTATGCTGTGTGTTCCACTTCTCCGGGAATGGCATCCTCCTGGCCAGAATGATGTCCGAGGTCTTCACTCGGACGAACCTACTCATCCACCCTCGTTCCTTGTCCTCGTTGGTGCTCGAGAAAAATGATTTTTAGACCGGTGGTGAAGCCTAATCAAACCTCGATAAAATCGAGGGCTATATAACCTAATCAAATGGTTGAGGGTAAAGGTCTCGCCCTAGACCCCATCGGAGAAATGGTGGAGCATTAAGACTATCCTCCGGAAAGATGGATAGATTTGACCAAGCGTCACTTGGTATTTGTCGCAGAAATCGAGAATAACCGGATCTATCTCCGGGGGAGGGGATTTAGAACTCTCATCAGGGCGGGGAATCTCAACCTCTATTGCCTCCCCCCATCAGCAGTCTTCCTTCACCTTCCCTATGTTGGTCACAAAACTAATGTACCAGGACACGTGTTCGCATCGACCCGGTGCAGATGAGGGTTTGTCGACTGTAAAGTCCTTCATCATGTCAAGCTCGGTGGGAGTACATTGTCCCACGGTGGGTATCACTTTGGGTTTCCCTTTAGATGCTCGGGATGAAGAGGCAGCCTCGTCTTTCCGTGGAACCGTCTTGGAGGTCCTAGTCGTGATAGTGGTGAAATTTCTCTAAGAAGGTAATGAGAATGGATGCGAAAGGGGGTGGATCTGGCCTTGCAAATTTGAAGATGTTGAGAAAGTAAGAATTATCAAACGGTTGATGCATTTATAGGAGCCTTGTGGGTAGAGGAAGGGACGAACCAATAGCGGTTCGTGGGCTTCTCGATAGTCGCGTTTGACGGCGACCCTTGCGCAGTTTTTTGAAGCATAGCATTTAATGATCTGATGGGCTGACGTCATGACGATGATGCCGTCGGAATAGAAGCTCAAAATCGTTTCCTATCGCTTTGTTCTAGGAAATGCGAGGACTATCTTTATACGATGAAATCGGAGGGTCCAATTTCTCGTCATTAAGGCACTTCGAAAGATCACCTCGAAGGCTTGAGGCCACAACCGAGTATACTCCCTCGAGGATCGTCGACACTCGAACTCAGGGTAGTAATGATCATGGTAATGGTAGAAATGGGGAGTTCCCAAGGCACACGGCTAGGACTGACAAAGCCTAGTGGACTACTCTAAAACCCGAATCAAGGCGTCATCTAGCTGTCCCATCTCCATATCTTTGTAATTAATGCATTTTGTACTATGTTGGGACTCCCCTCATATATAAAGGGGATTCTTGTCATTTTGTAAACTTATGTTGCATCTATTGCTCCACACCTAATATACAAGAACATTCACTTTGCTCTCTAACACATTCTCTTGATATTGTTGCTTCCATTTATTATCTTCATTATTGTTCATCATTTATTGCTTATCATTGGCCATAAAGATCCTTTGTTGATTTTATTATAACTGTTATTCGCTTTTCAACTACCTTCGATAGCTCCTAGACGAGCTTCGGAATCGACCTCGAGGCCCCCGAATCGATAAGCTCGAGGCCCAGATTGTTAACCTATAGGTTTGGTTATCACCTTATTCCTAACTCTTATTTCGTTTCTAAGTCTCACACATAGCATCAACCGCTTAACAACTAGCATAAAAATAGATCACGTATTTTTAGAGTCCTGTAGACATGTAATTTTTGACCCGCACATTAGAATTACCTTTAATAGCCCTAGTATTTTTAGGATAGTTATTTGAATTTATTTCTATAGGATTTCACTTTATTATTAATTACAATTTTATTTTTAAGGTACAAAAATCGAAAAATACAACAAAAAAACAAAAGAAGAAATAGTTTCATGTTCTATCTTATTTCTATTTAGTTTAGGTTATTAATATTTTTATAGCAATATATTTTTGTTCTTACCGTGATTTTAACTTTTATTTTGAATATAATAATTTATATAAAAAATGATATATAAAAAATATAGTTTCATAGTATGATATATTTTACTTTACTTAATTAGAATTAATTTTTAATCATTTTTAAAAGAAAGGTTCAAGTTTTTATTTATTTATGGATTTAAAAGAGTTGAAACCCCAATTTGTAGGCCCAATTTTGATTCCCCCTTGACCCAATTAATCCGCAGCCCACAAGACCCACACCTCTTTACACTTCTCACCAACCCAGCAGCCCATGACGCGCACCCAGCCATCTGACCCGCCCCATCCCTTCTTAAATCTCAGCCCTCCATTCCACTTCAATCCAACAGCCCACCTTTCATTTTAACCCCATATAAAACCTAATTATAACACCCAAAAAAAACCTAAACCTAATCACCCATCTCCCAAAAATGGCGCCCCCCTTCCTCTACTCTCCGCCACTGCCTACCACCCTAACCCGTCGGAAAATTCCTCCAATCATTACATGGTCCCCCCTCGTTGGTCCCCTCCTCTCATCTCTCTCTCCACGTGTCATAACAAATTCTGACAACGGGAATATTCTTCCCAATTTCAGACTCTTTTGGGATTTTAGCGAAGGATTTCTTGAGGAAAAAGGCATAGAAGGTTCTAGGTTAGCATATATATTGGGGTTCTAAGGAAGAGAAAAATTAGGGGTTTGGTTCTGGAGAAAATTTCAGAGAGGAAAAACTAGGGTTCTTTGGACAGAAAAATCGGAGAAACTTTGGGAGAAAGAGCTAGAGTTTTTGGATTTTCAGTTATTCTTCTTATTTCAATTCATTCGAAAAATTAGAGTTCTCTTTTAGTGTTCTTTTGGTTCCCAAAAATAGAAAAATCAAAGAAGTGGATCTCTGTTTCTTCATTTTAATTTCGGATTCTTGTTTCAAATATGGAGTTCGATTGATTTGAGAGGTTGTTCGAGGTGGGTTCGATTTCCCGGCGTTGCTCGATTCTTGCTGCTAGTTCGTGGTTCCTGTGGCAACCTTTTGTTCGAATTCGTTCTCTGTGAATCATTGTAGCCGTTGAAGTGTTACTAATCGAAAGTTCATTTCAGGTTCATTTCCTCTTCCCTTAGTTTTATTTTCTTTGGTGTGATCTCAATCCGATAAGAGCCTGGGGGTAATTGATCAATATCAATTCGAACTTCAAGTTTTAGCTAGAAGAATAGTTGAATTACATTTGCTCTTTTTGAGCTGTAATGGGGTGCTCTGTTATCATCATTGTGCTTAAAGTGTGCTTAGTTTCCTTGCTTAGTTATGACCGAATGAAGTAGCATCTCCTTTCTTAGTTTCGCATTTATGTGAGAAATCTAGTCTAAGATGGTATTGTAACATGTTTGTTTTCCTGTAGAAACATGTTCCATCTCGTTTGACTGGGAGATCTGAGTAAATCTCATGTAGCTATGTGTAAGCACAGACTGCTGTTTTTTTTGGCTTCCTTCTTCTGTTGGCCACATGAATTGTTGATTAGCCACGTTGTTTTGAACTCGATGTCTCTGGAATGCTAAGTTAGTGTCCATGCTGTGGTGATAGTATCTCTATGTCTTACTCTATCCTTTACCATGATTGAAATTGGATATAACATAGTCAAAAGTCTTAAATGGATAACATCTCAGATTATCAGAAGTTCCAGTGTATTAGTTGATAAAATGACTAACTATCAACTCGACATATGGCTGAATTCTTTCTCTAGCTTGATGATTGGTTGGTTAAACATAACTGTCAGTTTGTATTGGTAGTTGAGCTAACTTTGTTTCCAACAGCCAAAGTGTCTATACTATTTATGCCCCTGCACCTAAAATAAATGCTTGTTTGGTTCTATTTTCCTAATCGTTAAGCTTGAATCGATTCCCGCTTGAGCTATAAGACTAAATCGTTCATAGGAAGTTGGCAGGTCACCTTCTAAGAATGGCTATTGTGATTTTTGCAAGTTTCTGGTTGTGTCTTAGTTGATGTGCTTTCACTTAAAATCCAGATTGCTTTTGTCCAAATACCCGTGATGTTATTTCACTATGTTTAATATGCTGGAGTGTGGTGATTGTTATGTGAATGTGCTCAGACGTGTAGTGTAGGTTGAAAATTTTCAGTTCATATTAGTGTGCCTGCTGGTGTGTTGATTTTGAGTGACTAAGGTCAGCTCGGTGTTATGCGATTTCTTAAAAGTCAAGGGACAAGATACAGGGATGGGCTAAAATAGAATTTAAAAGGCTCTTATCACTTTGGATCCACCATATATTTCTTTCAACTATTATTTGTATTCTTACACTAGTTTATGTATTCTGGATGCTTATCTCCTTTGGCTGATCTATACTTTTTAAATGATATTGAGCCGTGGGGAATTGGGAAAAGATCGAGCCCACTAGTATTTAATTAAATTACATACTTTAGGATTGGGCTCGGTCTAAATACATGAAAATTAAAAGTTAAAAGGAGAATGAGCATGAAAATATTTCATTTACTTTAGTTTATTTTTATTTTTACTCTTCTTACTTAATCGCTAGGAACATGTTTAGGCCGACCACCGGGGTAAGCAAGTATTAGGTCGTTTATTTATTTGTTTTTTCTTTTTCGAGGCTAGAGGTCGTCCCCTTTTAGTTCATTATTATTCGGGGGATGTCCCGAAGGATTTGTATGTGTTTTATTCCGGGGTATGCCCGAAGCACTTGTATTTGGAGGTCGATAGTAGAACTCGTAGTATTTTTGTTTTTATCTCATTTTTCTTTTATTAGGTGGGGGCGGCCTCGAGCCTCTTGTGTGTTTATTTTTCTTTTCTGTGTTTATTTTTACCTCAATTTGAATATTCTAAAAGCCAACTAGATCGAGTACGCCGTGACTTCCACGGGACTTGGGGAGTGCCTAACACCTCTCCCCGAGTCAAATGAACCCCCTTACCCGAATCTCTGGTGCTGACTTAGTTTTTGAGTCCAAAGTGTTTTAAAAGGAAAAAATCATTTCTAAAAATGGTGGCCTAACACACCGAAGCCAATGTCAGGTGGCGACTCTGAAAAAATACTTTTGAACACAAATTTTTATGACTTTCAAGTTTGAAAACCCTTTTGAGCTTCAAAATCTATTTATATATTTTAAGAGGGTTTAGTGAAGTGAAAAAAGGGTGTGACAGCTCTGCCGACTCTGCTGGGGAGTTGCAGGTTCGAGCTGATACTTGATCTTGTTGGATTTTAGGATATTCGATTGAGGTGTTTGTTTTGTTTATTTAGTTTGTTTTCTTTATTTCCTGTTTTTTTGATTATTTGTTTATCGCTTTTCCTTATGTGTTTACTGCTTTATAACTATCATCATATGCATTACCCGGTCAATTCTTTCTGTAACAAGTTTCGGAGTACGCGTCGCATACACGAACTCTTTGTTGAGTCACCCTTATTTTAGGAGGGGGGCCGTAGGACGTATGGAGTGGATGGAAAGCTTGAGCAGCCACCATCGACCATACGCTCCCTCGAATTGCCTTGTTAGTGAACCCCAAACTTAGGTCAGCCTTTAGGTCATTCTTATTTGCATCATGTTATTTAAACCTAGAAAGGATCGGTCACAGGCACCGTGTCCCGTTGTAGGAGGCCTATCCAAATTATGTCAAAATGGGCCCGTGGTCCAAAAAGACATTTGATCATCCCTATGTGCTACCTGTTTCATTCGTTAAGGGTAAAAGGATCATTTGGCAGACCAATGATAGTTGAGGGTACATGAGAAAGAAAAGAGGGTGAAGTATAAAGATGAAGCAAGTAGGGCCTAGTTATATTTTCTTTCACAATATTTTCAAGAAAAGATAAAAAAATGGAAAAATGAAAAAATTCAAGAAGATCTTGCACTTTCCCTACCATTTTTCGAAAAAATAATCCAAAAGATTTTACTTTTTTTTTTTATCATTTTTCAAAAAGATAAAAAATATAGTTTTTCCAAATTAGTTGCATTTTTTTAGAAAAAGCTTTCTCCCATGTCCAATCTTCCCGAACTACGCATACCTGATTCTAGTTTTTCGGGACGGGATACGTAGGCAGCCCACATAGGGTCCGACCTTCCTAGTGATTCTTAGATTCTTGGCTTCCGGGGTTGTAGCTAAATCTTGCATGTTTAGCCACATTTGGCCACGTTGGATGTTTTTGCAAAATA
The DNA here is from genome assembly GCF_001879085.1 of Nicotiana attenuata. Classification (NCBI taxonomy): domain Eukaryota; kingdom Viridiplantae; phylum Streptophyta; class Magnoliopsida; order Solanales; family Solanaceae; genus Nicotiana; species Nicotiana attenuata. The sequence goes on from NW_017671031.1 coordinate 307,795, forward strand.
GGATCCATTTTCTCAAAGTAATTTGTTATCCCATGTCTTACAGCCCTAAGTCCACAACAAGGTGTCCTCTCATTTTAAGGTCCATTCCTGTTGAATTTGCATGTCTAGCCACACTTAGCCATATCAACCGTTTTTGCGAAATTGGTCATTTCCGCAAAGTAATTTTTTTAAGGCCATGATTGTTGGGAGTTTGAAGTCGTGTAAGCTTTAAATGGGGTATTTTTCATGCATTAGGGGTCAACTTTGTCAAGGTTGCACTAATAGCCACCTTAAGCCACTTAGACCATTTTATAAAAAATAGCCCAATCGTGTCTTACATCTGTCCACTAGGAAGTGTTGTGGTGTCACGTAGTATCCCGAGTCACTAACCATGTTCTCTTCATGCAGGTATGGACCCGCTAATTCGATCTTAGGTGCTGATGGTGGTAAAAATTCCTAGGAAGTTGATAAAGTGGTGGAAAATATTTTCATTGTTAGAGCAGCATGAATTAATGGAGAAACTAGGCACCCTCACTTCCCTTCTTGATATCACCCCTCGCCCAGACTTAGTGGAGGCGATGTTGACCTATTGGGATCCGCAAAATTGGTTTTCAAATTTGGAGAATGTGAGATGACTCCTACCTTGGCAGAAATGGATGGTCTTACTCGTTTAAGCTATATAGGCAAGGACGTGATACTTTCCCGAGACCACTCTTGGACAAGATTCCTCAGTGACCTGGGCCTGAAAGGCAACAAGCATTTAAGATGCCTCGAGCAGTCCTGAACATCCTTGGATTATTTGTTTCCTAGATTTGGACCACAGGATAGTTTTGACGTCTTTTGGGACGAGTTTTGCACAACCAAGGCAAAGTGGAAAAGACACCACCTCGAAGATTTCAACCTTGCTTTGTTGGGATTATTGGTGTTTCCTTTAGACGAGAGGCACATTAGCGCCCGTCTACAATCAGTGGTAATGACACTATTTCATGAGAAGCAACGCAAAACCGTTACAGTTGTGCTGATGATCTTAGTAGAGTTGTATCGAGCCCTAAGTGAGGTTAGAAGAGGTGTCAGGTATTTTGAGGGAAGTAACCTTTTGCTACAATTCTGGATGATGGAGCATTTACACACCGCTTCCTTACTTTGTCCCATCGATTGTGCCTTGAGGGATCGGGTGGTATGCATCGAGCGTAGGATGAAATTTCCTAAGTTTACATACCCAGTAGGCTTCATAGCTTGGATTGAGTTCCTTGGTTTGAGGACAAATGGGAATGTTTTGTGGGCTTACCTTTGGCTACCTTTAGATGAGATCTTGGTTGGATGCCGCATGCAACCTTTCCTAATGCTGATAGGACTTAAGTGTGTCAGGTCGTACACTCCCGTTAGGATAATGTGACAGTTGGGAAGGAGACAAGAGGAGCCGCCAACTCTAAATCTTCGGAGGCATATCATGAATTTTAGCAGAAAGGCGGCCGACGAAATCAAGTACATGCAATACTGGAACAATGTAAAGAGGATGAAGAAAAATACATTAGTAGAGGACGTTGGTAGGCCTGAGTGTACTAAGGAGTACTTGATCTGGTTGCAGTCTATCACACCAGGGGTCAGCACCCCATTGCCAGCACAGTTTAGGGGTCGGGCAGATCAGACAAATGACTTTGAGGATGCTTCAAATCAGGATGCTTGGGGTAAGCTTGAGTTGATAAATTCCCAGTTAGCGGGATTGGCAGCAAATGTGGAGCAACATAGCCAGTGTTTGTTTAGGGTCGGCCTTCAGGATGCGGGGGCACACTCCAGGGTCTTTATTCCCAGCATCGGTATTTCTTTACGAGGCATGTTACAGAGTTTGAGCATGACTGACAGCCTAGGACCATCCCAGCCGGGGGCATCACATCCAGGAGTTGATTGAGGAGGATTTTTGTTATTATTCACATGTTTTGGGTCTGTTTATGTCATCTCTTGTTTTCTAGCCTTATCTAGTAGTACTAAAGGTAGTGTCAGAGTCTGTCGTAGTGTAGTTGAGTCTGTTAGTCTTCCATTCTTGTATTTCCCATTTTGTAAACCAAAAATTCTTAAATGAAAAATCCAAAAAAAGTTTTTTATTGTATTTTCCATCACTTCTCTAGAACTACGCTTGGTCTGATTCATGAGGGACATGATACGTAGGCAACCTATATCGGGTTCGATCGAATTATTTTTAAAATTAAGAGAAAAGCAAAGAAAAGAGTGAAAAAAAAGTGGGAAGAAAATGATAAGGGGTGCTAGAAAAGAAAGAGCAGGAAGGATTGAAATGAGAAAATTATGATGATGCCATATGACCATGTGACCCTCAAAGCCATTTTAGAACCGCTAATTGCTAGGTGCATTGCACGTAACGTGATATTATCATATGATAAATGCCCTAACGCTAACATGGTGGTTTTGTGTTGTTTTCCTCTGTTATCTTTATTCCAATTTCAGGAAGGTGGTTAGTTTGTTGGCATCCTGGCAAGTCACCCATAAAACACTAGGTCAAAGCGCCAGATAGTCATGACTAGCAAAGAAAAAGACACAGGAGTTGTAGACCTACCAAGGGAGATTGTTGAGTCGGAATCAGAACTGAAAGAGGAGGTCAAAAGGTTGAAGCATCAGATGGCGGAAATTTATTAGGCCTGGATTAAGGGACACCCTCCACCCTCATTACCTACCAACTAAACAGAAAACCCTACTTCCATTGCACCACTCTCCCAATCCCAGATGCCCAATACCGTTGATCTTTCCCCACAACACGCACTAGGCTTCACCCCTTACCACTCCTACCCCGGCACTTCAGCCCAAATTTTTCATGCTCCACCAGCCAAAACAACCTCATACCCTACTCCAACATCTGTTCCTATTTTTGTACCCCCTCCACAAGCTACCCTCCACCGTTCCTCTAGTGAGCTCGCATTCTAAACTCCAGATACCCAATACTATGCCCCAGAACCTACCTTCAAAGTCCCAGATCCTTACTCCTACACTCCTCACTTTGAGCCTCATGTTGCAACAGAGAAACCACCTTAGAACGCGGAGCAAGAGGAGATATTTAGGAAAATAAAGAGCCTGGAGCAATCATTGAGAAATATGTTAGGGTTAGGAAGCTAGGTGAGTGTGGCTTATAAGGATTTGTGTTTGTTCCCTGATGTCCAACTGCCTGTCGGGTTCAAGATGCCCAAGTTTGACTTGTATGACACACATGGGGATCCTGTAGCTCATCTGAGAGGCTACTGCAGTAAAATGTGAGGCACCGGAGGAAAAGATAAATTACTGATGGCGTACTTCAGCCAGAGTCTGAGTGGGGCAGCTTTTGAATGATACACCCGCCAGGACGCCAGAAAGTGGTACACATGGGATGATATGGCTTAGGCCTTTGCCCGGCATTTTCAGTACAATATAGACATTGTCCCAGATCGCCTATCTCTAACAAAGGTGGAAAAGAGGCCAAGTGAAAGCTTTAGAGAATATGGGTTCCGATGGAGGGAGCAAGCTGCACGAGTCAATCCTCCAATGGAAGAAGATGAGATGGTTGAATACTTTCTCTAAGCCCTGGAGCCTACTTACTTTGGCCATTTGATCTCTGCCATTGGTAAGCCTTTCAATGACGTGGTAAGATGGAAAAAATGGTGGAAGAGGGGTTCAAGTCGAGCAAGATCATGAGTTACTCTGCTATAAAAGCAACCACATAGGCAATCCAGAGCGGTACCGACAATTTGTTAGGCAAGAAGAAGAAGAAAGATGTCCCTATGGTTGTCTCCGGACCATGGCATGGCCTGAGGGGTTCACCTCATCAGTACAGTCAACCTCGATCCCGACCTCCAGCCTACATCCAAGCTCCATATAATCCACCCCAGCATTATTTCCCACCACCAGACCCCCAATACTTAGCCAGACCACCCTAATACCATGTCCACCATGCACAGTCATATGCTCAACCCCCTTCTTATCTGCAATGGCGTGCTCCAGTTCCACAAAATACTTATCCACCTCCACAACCTTACCAAAACCCCACTGGTCTGAATTTGACCAAGGCCAGAGTATAAAAGAGAAAGGCAGCAGCGAAAAGAAACTTTCACCCGCTTAGAGAGTCCTATGCTAGTCTATTTCAAAGGTTAAGGCAGTTGGACGTCTAGAGGCCGATTGAGTCAAAGATACCAAATCCCCCTCCAAAGAACCTCGATTATTCCCTCAGATGCGCCTATTGTTCTGATGCTTCAGGACATGACATAGAGAAGTGTTGGCATTGAAAAGGGCAATCCAGGAGCTCATTGATACAAACCAAATTGTAGTCCAAAGCCCATACACGCCGAACATCAACCAAAACCCTTTGCGAGCCCATGTAGAGACGCATATGATTGAAATAGTTCACAAGGATGGGGAGCCCAAGAAGTCTTCTAAGTCCGTCATGATGATTTGGGCCAGTGAAAGTAATTTGTTTAAAGCTCCAGACTCTACCAAAGCAACGTCCCTGACAGTGGAGAGGTGACAGAGAAACTGAGCTCGTTCAACTTGAAGCCATCGGTGTTGGTCGTGAAAGGGATTTCACAGGATATTGGGGCAAGCCAAAAAAGTCCAAAAGTGGTAGTGCCAGGGGTCCCGAGTAACCCTATCATAGATGTGAAAGGGGCTCCTATTACCCCTGTTATCATTAAACCAGTAACCCAGCTGCCAGTGGTTGATACCAAAGTTGTTCCGTGGAACTACAAGCAGGTGATAGTGACATACAAAGGAAAATAGGTGGAGGAAGAAGTTAACGAAACTGGAGGGTTGACTCGTTTCGGGAGATGCTTTACCCCAGAAGAGTTGAGGAAAGCCAAGCCGTTCAAAGATAGCCAGATTCCGGTAAAGAAGCTAGTTGATAACTAGGGAGTTTGTAGTGTTTTATGCTCCTTCTTGCTTACGCTTTGGTTATAAATTGTTACAAAATAGTCCCAAAAGGCTCATAAGTGTGCTTGTTTGCAGGTTTGATCGACAAAGTGACGAAATATCAAAGTTCGGCTCAAAAGGAGTGCAATCTGCACAAGTACCAAAGACAAGGCAAACTCAGGACATACAGGCCTAGTGTGGCCCGCACTAGGGAGATTCAGAGAGCATGATTCAAGGCAAAACACCTAGTGCGGCCGCACTCCATTCTGTGCGGTCCGCACTAGGTAGATTCAGAGAGTTGGCAAAACGAGCTTCAAGGCAGCGCGAGCGCAGTCAATCTTGCGCGGTCCGCACTGAAGCCTCCGCGGCCGCACAACTATTTCATGCGGTCCGCGGAACAAAACTTCAGAGAGTGGAAAATGCCAAGGTTCAAAGCTATGCGGTCCGCGGTCATGATTGTGCGGACCGTTGTCTGCCTTCGCGGTCACGGTCCATTATGCACGGTCCGTGGAGCCCAAGTTCAGAGAGCCCAGATTTGAAGTCCAAGAGCCTAATGCGACCTCAGTCCATTTTATGCGGCCCGCACTGACCCCGCATGGGTATCTTTGTCCAATTTTTCCAGCCTAGTATAAATAGAATATTTTACCATTTTAGGTCGTCAATTATTTTGTTTCAGCTGTTGCGCTCGTGAGAACACCATTTGTAGCCATTTTTGGCATCTTAGCTTGGAATTAACGATAGATTCTTGTATTTTAATTTAGTATTTAATTAATATGTCTTGTTTTTCATCTATTTCTTTATTTTCTTCTTCAAGCATGAGTAGCTAAACCCATTAGCTAGGGTTGTGGCTCAACCCTAGTGTGGGTAATTGATGGGTGTTGCCATCTAAGGTTAGATTGACTATGGGTGTTTGCTATTTGGGTTGATTTTATGTTTTAATCTATGAATTGGTGGTTGCAAACACTGATTTGTGCTTTGCGGATTTGACTCTTCTTGAGAAAGAGAGTCTAAGTCTCCAAAATTGACCCAACAAGGAATTGGGATGGACTCATTAGAAATGATAGTCCCAATTAACGGGTTAAACCTCGAGAGAGTAATCACCCTACTTGAACCCTAGTTGCTTGATCTAATTTGCCTACCCATTTGGTCTCGAGACAGCCAATTGGGCAAAATCACTCTCTCTACCGAGAGGTGTGAGAGTGGGTAAAATTGTGCAACAGTTATAGCATAAGCCCCAATTATGTCAATCAAACCTTAGTAACATCTACCCGTCAATTAACCGCCTAGGTGATGTCACAACCCTAGTACCCTTCTCCCCATTAGATACGACCTTAGCAATTATCTCGTAGCATAATCTAGTTTCAATTAGTAGTTTGATAATAGTAGTTTATAATTGAAAAACTCAAAAATGTATGGAAGTGACATCTAGAACAATTACACGATTCTGGTCTAGACAGATACCCAGCTCCAATTTCTAGCTCTCTAAGGAATTCGATCCCGACCCTCATAACAGGTAAAAGCTATTGCGACCCTCTCTTCCTACTTTGTAGTAGTGTGGAGTTGGCAGTGATCACTTTTTGGCGCCGTTGTCGGGGAGCTAACGGTTTTGGCTGTCTGTTTAGTTAGTTTTGTGTTTTGTTCTTCTTTCCTTCTTGTTTACTAATTTTGTTTGTGTCGATTACTTAGGTACAAATGGCTCTCAATGCTAATGACCCTCTTGGCAATGTGATTGCGGGGGAGGAGGTAGATGATCTTGATCAAGATGAGGTTCCTATTTTACCTCAAGCTCAACGTAGAGGCCGTCAGGCCAATGCAAATGAGAACAACAATGTCCCAGACCCTCCTCCGCCACCGCCAAGAGTGGCTCCAAGAGTCCTCCCAAATCAAGGGTATGCGAGTGCCATCGTTCCTCCCCGAATCCGGGCGGGGAACTTTCAAATCACAAATGTAATGTTGACCTTGCTCGAGCAAAGAGGGTATTTTACGGGCGCCTCCGATCAAAATGCCTACAAGCATCTCAAGGGGTTCGTAGATACATGTTGGGGGAGCAAGCAAATAAATGTGTCCGAAGATGCTCTTAGGTTGAGACTTTTCCCGTTCTCACTTCGGGGGAAAGCATTGGATTGGTTAGAGAGACTCCCCAATCATTCCATCACAACTTGGGATGAGTTGGCGGGTAAATTTATTGCTAAGTTCTTCTCACCCGGGCATATGGAAGCACTTCGAGATGAGATATTGGCATTCAAGCATGAACCAACGGAACCTTTGCATGAGATATGGGAGCGGTTTGGAACTATGGTGAAAGAGTGCCCTATTATGACCGAAGTGATGATTCAACAAACCTTTTATCGGGGCATCAACACTACTAATCAATGCCGCCCTTCGGTATTTGATGACCAAGAAAGATTCCAAGGCAAGATTGATGAGATGGGTGTTGCTTCTTCAAGACTTTGACTTAGAAATAGTGGACCGGAAGGGTTGTGAGAACCAAGTTGCATACCATCTGTCCCGTTTGGAGGAGGAAGGAAGGCCTTGTGATGGCCTAGCAATCAATGACTCATTTCCCGACGAACAACTCCTTGCGGTGTCAATGAATGAAATGCCACGGTTTGCCGATGTTGCTAATTACCTCGTGACCGGAATAATACCGTGTGAGCTCTCTTCTAACCAAAGGAAGAAGCTCAAGCGGTATAGTTTGGATTTCTATTGGGATGAGCCATACTTGTTTAAGATTTGCACGGATGGTGTGATTCGAAGGTGTGTCCCGGAGGGAGAGAAATTGAGTATTTTGGAGGCTTGTCATTCATCCCCCTATGGTGGCCATCATGGAGGGGTGAGAACGGCTTCGAAAGTTTTGAGTTGTGGTTTTTATTGGCCAACCTTGTTCAAATATGCAAGTGATTTAGTAAGAAGATGTGACCAATGTCAACGAGCGGGCGGGATTTCCAAGAAAGATGAGATGCCTCTAAACACAATTCTTGAGGTAGATATTTTCGATGTTTGGGGTATCGATTTTATGGGCCCTTTTGTTAGCTCGTGTGGGAACACCTACATTCTTGTAGCGATTGATTATGTGTCAAAATGGGTTGAGGTCGTGGCCTTGCCCAACAATGAAGCTAGGACTGTGGTGGCATTTCTAAAGAAGAGCATTTTCACAAGGTTTGGTACACCCCGGGCAATCATTAGTGATGGAGGATCGCATTTTTGCAATAGAACTTTTGATGCCTTGCTCTCCAAGTATGGTGTCAATCACAAAGTCTCTACACCATATCATCCTCAAGCAAGTGGCCAGGTTGAAGTGTCAAACAGGGAAATCAAGAGCATTTTGTCCAAAACTGTCAATGCCAACAGGACCGATTGGTCCAAAAAGTTAGATGATGCTCTACGGGCTTACCAGACCGCTTACAAGACCCCAATTGGTATGTTGCCGTATCGATTGGTGTTTGGGAAAGCATGTCACCTACCAGTGGAACTGGAACATAAGGCCATGTGGGCCTTGAGGAAGCTTAATCTTGAGTGGGATGTTGCGTCCAATCTTCGTGTTGAACAACTCAATAAACTTGATGAATTTCGGTTCCATGCATACTCTAGTTCGTCCTTGTACAAGGATAAGATGAAGTACCTTCATGACAAATATGCTCGTGGAAAGGAGTTCAAAGTTGGTGATTTGGTCCTCTTGTTCAATTCTCGTCTAAGGTTGTTTCCGAAAAAGCTGAAATCTAAATGGAGTGGTCCATTTGAAGTTATGTGTGTGACCCCATTTGGTGCTCTAGATTTGAAGAACAAAAGTGGTGAAGTTTTTAGAGTGAATGGTCACCGTGTCAAGTATTATCTTGGGAAGTTTGATGATAGCCATGTGGTGGGTGTTGTTCATTTGAAATAATGTGATGGTAACCTGCGTCGTGCCGCGACGTTAAATCAGGCGCTTCTTGGGAGGCAACCCATGTCTTTTTCTTCTTGTTTTCTTTGATTTTCTTTGTAGTTTAGGTTTGATTTTTGCACTAATTGGTTGTGAAATGTTGCAGGGATTATGTTGATGCAGTGCAAAACATTTTGGAAAAATTGAACAGTCTCTGAAGTGCCAGTGCGGCCGCATTGCACTTTGTGCGGTCCGCACTAGATAAGGCCAAGTGAGGTACTCTCTAAAGTTTGCCACCGCGGCCGCATCCCATTTAGTGCGGTCCGCGGCGGACCTCCGCGGTCGCGATTTGTTTTGTGCGGACCGCGGAGGTTGCCTTCTCAAACTTTTTTCGAATAAACCTAGCGCGGTCCGCGGTTCGTTTTGTGCGGTCGCGCTGGTAGGTAAGGCTGGGTCCCACTGTTTTTCTATAAATAGACCCCAGGGGTCACCGGTTACACTTTTCGAAAGTTTAACACTCAGAATCCTAAAAGTTACTGTTCATCTTCTCTATTTCACGTAAATCTTTGCCTAGACTGAATTCTTGCATTCCATCTTCACATGTGGTAACATTTCATCCATTTTTCTTTGTTTAATTGTATAATTTCATTATATTTTCATGCCCAGTAGCCCATAGCTTCTTCTTCTTCCCATTTGTCTTTAATTGTTAGCTTAGGTTAGTGTAAATGTTGGTTTTTGTGTGTTTGGTGAACTTGTTGAACTGGGTAATTGAGTAGGGACAAACTCTAGGTAAACACTTGAACAAATTTGCAAAAATTGGAAACCCTAACTCAGTGCCAGGATTGGACATCCACCGCGGACCGCGGTCGTGTTTGTGCGGTCCGCGGTGGCCTCACCGCGGCCGCATTACCACTTTCTGCGAACCGCGGTGATGAGATTCAGAGAGTGTTTGGGAGACCTTATATTTGTGCGGACCGCGGTCATTCCTGTGCGGTCCGCGGTGGCCTCAGTGCGGCCGCACTACCATTTTGTGCGGTCCGCACTACCCTGTTCCTGCAACTGTGTCTGCAACTTTCTGCTTCTGTTCTGCAATTCAATATACACATCTATCTCACTTTCTCTGCTGATACTAACAAAGTTAGATGTTTGTACTTGCAGACAATGGTTAAACAACGAGGAGGCAAATGATCAAAACAACCCGGGAGAGGTGATTCCTCCCGAGGGGGTAAAGGAAAGAGAATAGTCAAACTCACTCCCCAAGCTCGGGAAGACATAAAACAAACCCGAAAGCTAATGAAAGCCGCAGATAGAGCTGCTTCCCATTCCTCGGGGAGTGAGTATGTGCCCTCCCAAGACATCTCCTCAGACTCAATCCCAACTCATATCGTCACCAACTTCCAATTGACTGATGATACTCCTCCTCCATCACCCACTATCCGTAGGCCAGTAATGTCATTTCTGATTTATCTGAGAGGTCAGCAGCCGGTAGTGGGGACGACTCTACCTCCCCCACAGCTTCATTATCTGGGGAGAGTGCAGGCGGAGATGAGGAGGAGGTGCAGGGGGCTGAGGGTGGTGAGCCTCATGTGGGAGGAATTGACCGAACTAGGAAGCCCGCTGTTTGGGAAGACGGATTTGTAAGCCAAGTAGCATATCATAAGTTTAGGGAGTGGTGGCCGGTGAGGCATTTGATACCGGAGAGGAGCTTTATTGACAAAGACTTACTACCCCACAACCCTAATGTGCAGAGGGAATTTTGAACTAGACCGGGCTGGGAGATATTTATGGAGAAGTGTATTGATGCAAATGAACATATGGTCAGAGAATTCTATTGTAATGTGGCCTACATCGTCAAGGGTTCCAAAGTGACCAAGGTTCGAAACAAAAAGGTTTTTTTCGACGGCAGTCTCTGAATGACTATTTGGGCTTTAATGAAAAGGACGAGACTCTATATTTGGCGAAGTTGGAGATGGGTGAGGGGGTCCGTCCATGGTTAGCCCAGTATTTGGCAATCCCAGGTACTGTTCCTGAGTGGTTGACTGCGGGGGTAAAAATACTGAGGGGGACCCTGAACTTTGAAGCTAAGGGTTGGGAGACCTTCGTTTGCTGCAAGTTAGACCCTACTACACATGACCAGACTCTTCCTATCCACCGGGCTGTGTTGGTTGCATCGATCATGGCGGGATACCCCATCAATGTGGGGAATGTGATGTCCCGCATCATCTCTCTTGTGGGTACGGAAGCTAACTGGAACTACCCTTCACACAACACCCTCTCTATGTATTTTCGGGACTTAGAGGTGGAAAAGAAGCCGTATGATGTCAAGGCCAAGCCGGTTGCTCCATTCTCATGGTATAGTTTGAGGGGGCCAGACAACCCCAAGGACAAGAACTACAAGGCCCCTGCTTCTGCTCCAGCTTGCCAGTCTGAAGAGCCAGTTGTGGTAGAGGCTTCCACTGAGCCTGCCTCCACAGTTGCTGCCATGCCTCCCGGACTTTCAACTTCTGCTAATTTGCCTCCAGGTCCTTCTAGCTCAGCCAGCCCGGAGATTCCATCTTCTCGGGCCCATCCTATCACTGCCCACCGACTGAGCCAGATGCTTCAGAGCCTGAACAACTGGATGTATACAGCTTCATCCAAGTTGTCTACTTTGACCTCCACCATTGCAGCTCAGTCGGCTCCTCAGCCAGTTCAGGTCCCACAGTCTATAGAGGATGCCTTGCAGAAGATACTTGACAACCAGGAGAACATCCTCAGTACCCAGGATGATTTGGTGAAGGCAGTGGCTTCACATGGCAAAGCTCTAAAGGAGATTGCCAAGGAGCACAAGAAGCTACGCAAGACACGGGCTTCCAGGGAGTCCGTGAAGGAGTTGAGGGCGGATGTGGATAGACTGAAGGCAGACCAGCTGCCTTTAGACTTATTATTTGAGGACCCAGCTCCAGCAGCAGTTCCAGTAGTAGCCCCAGATACAGAACAGGTACAGAGGCCTCCAAAGAAGAGGAGGAAGATCCCTAGTGCAGATGAAGCTATCATCCAGTTGGCGGACCCACCAGAGGCTTCCTCCAGTCAGCCACAGGATGTACTTGAGTCACAGCCTGTCCAGGTCTAGGCCCCAGTCCCAGCAGCTGAGCAGTAGGATATCGGAAACCAGTCTGAGGATCCTGCGCATACAGAGGACCCGGGAACCACTAATGATCCTATGCAAACGGACACGGCTTAGGGAGTCTTCATATCCTTTCCTTATACTTTTTGGTGCTTATTTCGCTTTAGTTGGCATTGTGGACAATGCCAACTTTTATTTGAGGGGGTGTGCCCTACTTTTATCCTTAGATGACTGTATATATAGATTGATTTAGTTTATGCTTTCTTTTGATTTTCTGTTGGTCTGTATATAACTTAACATTTAGTTGCTTTTATCGTACTTTTTATCTTCCTTTTGGTCTGTATATAAAGTTACATCATTGTATATATTCATTACCCGTTGTATATTCATTCTCCTATTGTACATATTCGTTCTATTTTCTATTTTCGCAATTTTTTTTCATTTTTAGCTTCTTATATAGGCTCGTAGCCTTTTGTTTTTGTTTTTGGATGTTTTAATAAGCCTTCGGTTTTCTTAATGCCACGGTTCTTTCCAAAGGTGGAGTATTGTGTGAACCGGGTGGCTCTTCCCAATGATAGATGGCGTGACAACCTTCTTAAGGGTTTGAGTCCGTTTTTGTTTTTCTTGTTTTCGGTAGTTTATAATTAAGGGTACCTCAAGCAAAGCTTCACTTGGACCTAACACATTTGCCTTTGATCCCATGGTCAAAGACAAGCGGTTGTGTTTAGGATGGTGAGAGTAGTGACCTTGAGACTCTTGTGTTGACCAAACAATCATCATATGGTCTTTCGGGACTATTGTGTGCTCAATCGTGTCTAAGGTTGTTGTGGGACCCCGACTCTACGTCTTTAGCAATCCTTGGTCTTGTGTGGTGAGAAATCGAATTGTGAGTCAAAGTCCCGAGCCAATGGTCTAGAACTTGCCCTGAATGTTTGTTGAGGTGAAATCTTGAGTGAAATTTAACTTAAGAAGTGATTACAGGCTCTCCTTGATCCAAATGATAGTTGAACAATTCCACAGCCTACCAATGATATAATCCCTAGCAACCCTCTTGAGCCTTAAACCTTTTTCTTTCAAGAACCAATGCTATAAGCCTATACCCGTTCTAAAATATACCCTCTCTTGGCACCCAAATCTTCCCTTGAGTAATGGCAAAAGTCTAAGTTTGGGGGGAAGAGACAAGAAAGGAAACAAAGTGGTAAAAGATACAAAAAGCAAAGAAAAGGAAGGCAATGAAAAAGAAAGAAAAGAAAAAGACAAAATGAAAGCCCAATGTGAAAAAGAATAAAAAGGGATTCAAGAAAAACAAAAGAGAAAAAGTGTGGAAAAAGTAGAAAAAGGAGAAATGTTTTGAATTGCATAAGAAAGAGTGACATTGTGTCTCTCTAACCCCTTGAAAAGAAGTGAGATACTCAAAGAGTCAAGAGAATTGTACCAAATGAATCAAAAGAAGTGCTTAAGGGAAGATGGAACCCATTTAGACCAAAAACTTTGCCTACCCTGAACCAAAAGCCTTCACATTGACTCCACAAAAGCCCTATATGATCTTGAGTTGAATGACGCTTGCATTAGTGGATACTTACATGAGGGTCAAGCATATGGTACTTAGAGCCGGACTTGTGACTTTTTCTTGAGAGAGATGAGTGACTTCCCATTAACCTCGATTTGTGTGTCAATATTCTAAAAGGTGAGGTTTGCTTAGGGAGAGTTGAGGATGTGTGATTTTGGGTTCCACAATGACCAAAGTAATTGAGAGAGTTCTTTGATGTAATGAGTCAACTCTTGATGCTCTTGTGTCACACTTGATCCATGGTTTTTCAAAGGTCAAATGTTGTTAATGATGCATTCGTATTGAGGGCAATTGTTAGTCCCAATTGATGCTTGTTGAGGTTACTTTAGGATAGCTGGAAATTCTTGGATTTTACCTTAAGGGATGGGTCTTATTTTGTTTTCTTGAGGACAAGCAAAAGCTTAAGTTTGGGGGAGTTGATAACTAGGGAGTTTGTAGTGTTTTATGCTCCTTCTTGCATACGCTTTGGTTATAAATTGTTACAAAATAGTTCCAAAAGGCTCATAAGTGTGCTTGTTTGCAGGTTTGATCGACAAAGTGACGAAATGTCAAAGTTCGGCTCAAAAGGAGTGAAATCTGCACAAGTACCAAAGACAAGGCAAACTCAGGACATACAGGCCTAGTGCGGCCGCTCTACACTTTGTGCGGCCCGCACTAGGGAGATTCAGAGAGCATGATTCAAGGCAAAACACCTAGTGCGGCCGCACTCCATTCTGTGCAGTCCGCACTAGGTAGATTCAGAGAGTTGGCAAAACGAGCTTCAAGGTAGTGCGACCGCAGTCAATCTTGCACGGTCCGTACTAAAGCTTCTGCGACCGCACAACTATTTCATGCGGTCCGTGGAACAAAACTTCAGAGAGTTGAAAATGCCAAGGTTCAAAGCTATGCGGTCCGCGGTCATGATTGTACGGACCGCGCTGTCTGCCTCTACGGCCGCGGTCCATTATGCGCGGTCCGTGGAGCCCAAGTTCAGAGAGCCAAGATTTGAAGTCCAAGAGCCTAATGCGACCGCAGTCCATTTTGTGCGGCCCGCACTGACCCAATTAACGGGTTAAACCTCGAGAGAGTAATCACCCTACGTGAACCCTAGTTGCTTGATCTAATTTGCCTGCCCATTTGGTCTCGAGAGAGTCAATTGGGCAAAATCACTCTCTCTACCGAGAGGTGTGAGTGTGGGTAAAATTGTGCAACAGTTATAGCATAATCCCCAATTATATCAATCAAACCTTAGTAACATCTACCCGTCAATTAACCACCTAGGTGATGTCACAACCCTAGTGCCCTTCTCCCCATTAGATACAACCTTAGCAATTATCTCGTAGCATAATCTAGTTTCAATTAGTAGTTTGATAATAGTATTTTATAATTGAAAAATTCAAAAATGTATGGAAGTGACATCTAGATGGATTACACGATTCTGGTCTAGACAGATACCCAGCTCCAATTTCTAGCTCTCTGAGAAATTCGATCCCGACCCTCATATCGGGTAAAAGCTATTGCGACCCTCTCTTCCTACATTGTAGTAGTGTGGAGTTGGAAGCGATCACCAGTCACCGAAGAAGAGGCGGAAGAGTTCCTTAGAAAAATGAAGGCGCATGACTATTCCATTGTGGAGCAGTTAAGGAAAACACTAGCTCAGATTTCTCTTTTATCTTTTCTGATACATTTAGATGAACACCGCAGGGCCCTCATGAAGATTTTGAATGAGGCCCATGTTCCTGATAAGATCACGGTGAACCATTTGGAGAAGATTGCTAACAAGGTCTTCGAGGCAAATAGGATCACTTTCTCGGATGACGAACTTCCTCGGGAGGGTACAGAACACAACCAAGCTCTTTATCTCATAGTGAAGTGCGAGGATTCAGTGGTCTCGAGGGTACTGGTTGATAACAGTTCCAGTGCAAATATTTGCCCACTCTCCACTCTACAAAAGTTGAAAATCGGTACTGAAAGGATCCACAGGAACAATACATGTGTTTGAGGTTTTGACGGAGGGGGAAATGGCGATATAATGCTTAAACTGACAATAGGGTCAGTTGAATTCACTACGGAGTTCCAAGTGCTAGATGTAGCTGTCTCCTATAATCTGTTATTGGGCAGGCCCTGGATACATACTGCTAAGGCAGTCCCATCATCTCTGCATCGAATGGTGAAGTTCGAATGGGACAGACAGGAAATAGTGGTGCACGGTGATGAGGACTTACTAGCTGGTAATGACACAATTGTTCCGCTTATTGAGGCTGAAGATGATAAGGGACCTTGGGTCTATCAAACTTTCGAAACAGTGTCTATTGAGAAGATTCCTGAAGGAAAATGCATTCCGGGTCCTAAGTTATCCTCCGCATCTGTCATGGTAGCAAATGAAATATTGAAGAATGGTTTTGTGCCGGGTAAGGGTCTAGGCTCATCTCTGCAGTGCATCCAGTGAGCCCCAGTGGAAATCTTGGTACATTTGGTTTGGGATTCATGCCCACAGAGAAGGACGTGAAAAGGGTTAAAAATCTAAAACAGAAGGTATGGTCATTCCCCAGGCCTGTCCCACACATCTTTAAGTCTTTTGTCAAACCAGGGGCCGAAAAACCTCCAACCCCATAAGTCCCAAAACCTGTGGTCGATGTTGATGAAGAGTTCATCAAGAGGTTCCAGAGTCTGTTTGATGAGGTCAATATGGTAGAGTTGGTGAAGGTTCTAGTAAAGCAGATGTGCAGTTCGTTGGGCCAAATGTGAAGCTTAGCAATTGGGAAGCTACTCCTCTCCCCACCAGGAAGGAGTTTTGGTAGTTTGCTCTGTTTTCCTTACTGTTACCTGGGTTATTCCAGGGTTGTAATCCAGATTTTTAGTTTTGCTTGTTTTGATGTTCAAACCCTTCTATCCTTTTATTTTAATGAAATGCAATTTCCCGTTTTCTATTATTCCTAATAGTGTTTCATTTTGTTTTTCTTTTTTACAGTTCTTTTTATGCTGGTTGCAATGACATGACATGCATGAGAAATTTTCAGTCAAGTCTTAAAAGCCAATCTAATTCTAAAATAATAATTCAAGAAGTAGAGTATGATGATGAAACAGAATATGATGAAGAAGCAACATTTGAGGAAATCAGTAAAAAGCTTAAACACTTTGAAGAAAAACTAAAGCCTAATTTGAATGAAACCGAAGCAATCAATCTAGGAGACCAGGATAATGTTAGGGAAACCAAGATAAGTGTGCATCTGGAACCACGAGTTAAGGAAGAAATAATCAGAACATTGTTTGAGTACAAAGATGTCTTTGTATGGTTGTATGACGATATGCCAGGCTTGAGCACTGATTTGGTAGTTCATAAATTGCCAACTGATCCAGCATTCCCTCCTGTCAAGCAAAAGTTAAGAAAGTTCAAGACTGACATGAGTGTGAAGATCAAAGAAGAAATCACAAAGCAGCTTAATGCAAAGGTCATTCGGGTCACTCGATATCCCACTTGGTTAGCTAATGTTGTGCCAGTACCAAAGAAGGATGGTAAGACCAGGGTCTGTGTTGATTATCGTGATCTTAACAAAGCGAGCCCAAAGGATGATTTTCCATTTCCGAACATTCACATTCTAATCGATAATTGTGCCAAGCATGAGACTGGGTATTTTGTGGATTGCTACGCGGGATGTCACCAGATCTTGATGGACGAGGAAGATGTAGAAAAGACAGCGTTCATCACGCCATGGGGAACATATTGCTACCGGGTAATGCCATTTGGTTTGAAGAATGCTGGGGCAATTTACATGAGGGCGGTGACTACCATATTTCATGACATGATACACAAAGAGATTGAAGTTTATATAGATGATGTGATCATAAAGTCAAAGAAGCAGTCTGACTATGTCAAGGATTTAAGGAAGTTTTTCCAAAGGCTCAGCAGGTATAACCTCAAGCTCAACCCAGCAAAATGTGCATTTGGTGTCCCGTCTGGGAAACTGCTGGGATTCGTGGTCAGTCGATGCGGTATTGAGTTGGATCCGTCAAAGATAAAAGCCATCCAAGAGTTACTGCCGCCAAAGAACAAAACTGAGGTGATGAGTTTGCTCGGAAGGTTAAATTACATCAGCAGGTTTATTGCTTAGATCATGACAACCTGTGAACCCATCTTTAAGCTGTTGAAGAAGAATGTTGCAGTCAAGTGAACTGACGAGTGTCAAGAAGCATTTGATAAGATTAAGAGGTACCTATCGAACCCACCTGTGTTGGTCCCACCAGAGCCTAGGAGACCTTTAATTCTCTATTTGACAGTCTTGGATAATTCTTTTGGCTGTGTATTTGGTCAACATGTAATCACGGGGAAGAAGGAGCGAGCAATCTATTATCTCAGTAAGAAGTTCACTCCTTATGAGGTTAAGTACACTCTTCTTGAGAGGACATGTTGCGCCTTAACTTGGGTGGCAGAAAAGTTGAAGCATTATCTTTCATCCTACACCACTTACTTCATTGTCACACCTCCTTTTTGCATTACACCCGTGGGAGTGTAAAGGAGTTTTTCCACTTAAAGGACAATCGGAACAGGATTTATTATTAAGATTTCAGAGTCGCCACTTGGGAGATTAATGGTGTCCCAAGTCACCGGTTGAATCCCGAACCGAGGAAATTATGACTCTGTTAACAGTCCGTGAACCAGAAATCCGAGTAAGGAATTCTGTTAACCCGGGAGAAGGTGTTAGGCATTCCCGGATTCCGTGGTTTTAGCACGGTCGCTCAACTGTTGTAATTACTTTTATCTGATTTTAAAACATGTTCTAACCTATGCGCCCTTTTATTAATAAACCGCTTTTATTTTCATTTATATTTTTATTTTTCAAAGAATTGCAACGTCATGAAAATGCGTCTCAAACCACGTCGCACCAGTGCACCCATGATTGTTGACACATTTCGACTCCGTTGAGATTTGGATTTGGGTCACATAAATGTGCACCCGTATTTTGGAAAGTAATATTATTAAAATATGCGCCTAAAGCAACTACGCATTTATTATTTTGGGGAAGGCCGTGAAGTTCGCTAAACGGCCCTCCCAAATTCTAATCAGTTTTAACGACCATTTATTGAGGGCCCCGCCTTTGTAGTTTTATTTGGCGAGGCTCGACTCATTATTTTATTAAAAAGGCAGCCTAAAAACGGACTACGATTCTGTATTTTTGTATTAAGACAACATTAGGTGTTACAAGCTCAATTACAGTTGGCCCAAGAGCCCAATCCAGGTGGTCTACCGCACCTAAACCCATCGGACCTCAAGTAGGAGGTCCTAGGGTCAATTCCCTGAGTCGAGTGTACCAAGGCCCGTTTAGTTTTACCTTATTCGAGATCGTTGAACACTACTCCATGCTTAACAGCTATCATTTCTAACAATTAACTCATTGGAAACATTTACAGTACGCCTTCAAACTCAGACAAATTCATGCTATGATTATACGGAATCAGTAATCCATTGCCAATCAAAAACAACCTGATTTTCCATTTTTTCAAAAACTATATGAAAGAACAACCAATGAGAGATTATGCTAAGCTACCATTAACAAACAACATGTTGACAGAATAAAATAGTCTCAATTAACACAATGATAGATTAATGTTTCAGTTATGCTTATTAACTAAATAACTACTACAAACTATCTACAAATTAGCAATCAACAGAGGCGAACTTCAATGCATAAATTCGATGGAATTTCTTCATTTTACTTCCAATTCAACAGTTACATCAAACCAGTTTCGGATGTGTACCTGGAATTTGCAAAGGAAACAAGAAGGAAAGAGTCAGCAGTAGCACAACAAGGCAGCAGCAATGGAGTTAGCCCAGGAATAACCAAAATAACTAGTCGGATACAGATTTGGACAGCAAAACTATTAAACGACCCTCAGCAATCAATCAGGCAACCAATGCAAGGGTAGATTGAACTCAAAAATACCAGAGATCTCAACAAACACCAACGGCAATAACAAATAACCCACAGCAGCCACTTAAGCCTCAAATACTACTCGAAATGCAAACAAACAACCTCGAAATCAAACTTAATTTCTCCTGAAGCTTTAATGAAACAGAAGTCGACCAAAATCCAACCCCAGACCAGCTTGAATGAACCAAAACCACTCGGCAAACTAACAGTCACACTTCAGAAGAAACTCAGCAAACAGAGGAGAAGAGAACTGATCAAATTTGGCTAACATCAATGTAACAGTACATAATTTTGATTTTTTGCAGATTTTTGTTGTTTTTGGTTTTCTTTGACAATTATAAGATCTAAAAGAGGATCTCTAATTCCTATTGATGGTCAAACTTGAATTTCAAACTCGGATCTGTGAGGAGGGATTTTTTGAGGGGATTTTTGGCTCCAAAACTTAGCAATTTTCAGGGGTTCCAAAAGCCTCCTCAGCAAGGCAAATGAATGCCTATTTATAGGCAAACTTAGGGTCCAATTTCAGATTTTCACTTTACCCATTAGTCCCTATTTTAATTCTATTTTTTACCCCTTATTTTCTGACTTGTTACATAAGTAACTACACCTATTTTGTTGAAATCTGTACTAAAGCCCATTCTAGAAGGGTCTAAACCCATTACAATTCCTATTCTACCCTTACTTTATTTCAGAAATTACCAAACCTGATTAAACTACCCTTTTCCCTTCCCAAAATACCCTTAAAATACCTAGGAATTATCACCCAAATCCAGCATTCCCCTAGACCTAATTAAGGATCAGCTACATCAAAACAATTAATGGATTCCTATAATTCTAATCAGAAAAACAAAATTAAACTAACAAAACAAACAGAAATTAAACTAACAAATTGACATCTAATAAAACAATTAGAGATCCTAATTCCAACAAGTTTGGATCATGAACAAACTAATCAAATAACAGAAAGTTCTATTACTTAAGCTATCATTTAAACATTTAACAAAATCAGATCAAGATGACAATTAAACTAGAAAATCAAAACCAAATCAACCAAGGATGATGAAGCAAAGAAAATATAAAACTCCTAGAATTAACCAAATCAGAATTATGCACCAGTGCTACTGAAACTATCATAACAAACCATGGCTATCAAAGAACAGCCCCACACCAGAGAGATATATGTAAGTTGTGAAGGTTCTAGTAAAGCAGATGTGCAGTTCGTTGGCCAAATGTGAAGCTTAGCAATTGGGAAGCTACTCCTCTCCCCACCAGGAGAGTTTTGGAAGTTTGCTCTGTTTTCCTTACTGTTACCTGGGTTATTCCAGGGTTGTAAATCCAGATTTTTAGTTTTGCTTGTTTTGATTTTCAAACCCTTCTATCCTTTATTTTAATGAAATGCAATTTCCCGTTTTCTATTATTCCTAATAGTGTTTCATTTTGTTTTTCTTTTTTACAGTTCTTTTTATGCTTGGTTGCAATGACATGACATGCATGAGAAATTTCAGTCAAGTCTTAAAAGCCAATCTAATTCTAAAAATAATAATTCAAGAAGTAGAGTATGATGATGAAACAGAATATGAGAAGAAGCAACATTTGAGAAATCAGTAAAAAGCTAAAACACTTTGAAGAAAAACTAAAGCCTAATTTGAATGAAAACCGAAGCAATCAATCTAGGAAGACCAGGATAATGTTAGGGAAACCAAGATAAGTGTGCATCTGGAACCACGAGTTAAGGAAGAAATAATCAGAACATTGTTGAGTACAAAGATGTCTTTGTATGGTTGTATGACGAATGCCAGGCTTGAGCACTGATTTGGTAGTTCATAAATTGCCAACTGATCCAGCATTCCCTCCTGTCAACAAAAGTTAAGAAAGTCAAGACTGACATGAGTGTGAAGATCAAAGAAGAAATCACAAGCAGCTTAATGCAAAGGTCATTCGGGTCACTCGATATCCCACTTGGTTAGCTAATTTTGCCAGTACCAAAGAAAGGATGGTAAGACAGGGTCTGTGTTGATTATCGTGATCTTAACAAAGCGAGCCCAAAGGATGATTTTCCATTCCGAACATTCACATCTTAATCGATAATTGTGCCAAGCATGAGACTGGGTATTTTGGTGGATTGCTCCGCGGGATGTCACCAGATCTTGATAGACGAGGAAGAATGTAGAAAAGACAGCGTTCATCACGCCATGGGGAAACATATTGCTACCGGGTAATGCCATTTGGTTGAAGAATGCTGGGGAATTTACATGAGGGCGGTGACTACTCATATTTCATGACATGATACACAAAGAGATTGAAGTTTATATAGATGAGTGATCATAAAGTCAAAGAAGCAGTCTACTATACAGGATTAAGGAATTTTCCAAAGGCTCAGCAGGTATAACCTCAAGCTCAAACCCAGCAAAAATGTGCATTGGTGTCCCGTCTGGGAAACTGCTGGGATTCGTGGTCAGTCGATGCGTATTGAGTGTGGATCCGTCAAAGATAAAAGCCATCCAAGAGTTACTGCCGCCAAAGAACAAAACTGAGGTGATGAGTTTGCTCGGAAGGTTAAATTACATCAGCAGGTTTATTGCTTAGATCATGACAACCTGTGAACCCATCTTTAAGCTGTGGAAGAGAATTTTGCAGTCAAGTGAACTGACGAGTGTCAAGAAGCATTTGAAAGATTAAGAGGTACCTATCGAACCCACCTGTGTTGGTCCCACCAGAGCCTAGGAGACCTTTAATTCTCTATTTGACAGTCTTGGATAATTCTTTTGGCTGTGTATTTGGTCAACATGTAATCACGGGAAGAAGGAGCGACAATCTATTATCTCAGTAAGAAGTTCACTCCTTATGAGGTTAAGTACACTCTTCTTGAGAGGACATGTTGCGCCTTAACTTGGGTGGCAGAAATTTGAAGCATTATTCTTCATCCTACCCACTTACTTCATTGTCACCTCCTTTTTGCATTACACCCGTTGGGAGTGTATAAGAGTTTTTCCACTTAAAGGACAATCGGAACAGGATTTATTATTAAGATTTCAGAGTCGCCACTTGGGAGATTAATGGTGTCCCAAGTCACCGGTTGAATCCCGAACCGAGGAAAATTATGACTCTTGTTAACAGTCCGTGAACCAGAAACTCCGAGTTAAGGAATTCTGTTACCCGGGGAAAGGTGTTAGGCATTCCCGATTCCGTGGTTTAGCACGGTCGCTCAACTGTTGTAATTACTTTTATCTGATTTTAAAAACATGTTCTAACCTATGCGCCCTTTTATTTAATAACCGCTTTATTTTCATTTATATTTTTTATTTTCAAGAATGCAACGTCATGAAAATGCGTCTCAAACCACGTCGCACCAGTGCACCCCATGATTGTTGACACATTTCGACTCCGTTGAGATTTGGATTTGGGTCACATAAATGTGCACCCGTATTTTGGAAAGTAATATTATTAAAAATATGCGCCTAAAGCAACTACGCATTTTATTATTTTGGGGAAGGCCGTGAAGTTCGCTAAAACGGCCCTCCCAAATTCTAAATCAGTTTTAACGACCATTTATTGAGGGCCCGCCTTTGTAGTTTTTTTGGCGAGGCTCGACTCATATTTTATTAAAAAGGCAGCCTAAAAACGGACTAGATTCTGTATTTTGTTATTAAGACAACATAGTTGTTACAAGCTCAATTACAGTTGGCCAAGAGCCCAATCCAGGTGTCTACCGCACCTAAACCCATCGGACTCAAGTAGGAGGTCCAGGGTCAATTCCCTGAGTCGAGTGTCAAGGCCCGTTTAGTTTTACCTTATTCGAGATCGTTGAACACTACTCATGCTTAACAGCTATCATTTCTAACAATTAACTCATGGAAACATTTACAGTACGCCTTCAAACCAGACAAATTCACTGCATATTATACGGAATCAGTAATCCATTGCCAATCAAAAACAACCTGATTTCCATTTTTTCAAAAACTATATTGAAAGAAACAACCAATGAGAGATTATGCTGAACTACATTAACAAAAACAACATGTTAACAGAATAAAAAAGTCTCAATTAACACAATGATAAGATAATGTTTCAGTCATGCTTATTAACTAAATAACTACTACAAACTATCTACAAATTAGCAATCAACAGAGGCGAACTTCAATGCATAAATTCGATGGAATTTCTTCATTTTACTTCCAATTCAGCAGTTACATCAAACCAGTTTCGATGTGTACCTGGAATTTGCAAAGGAAACAAGAAGGAAAGAGTCAGCAGTAGCACAACAAGGCAGCAGCAATGGGTTAGCCCAGGAATAGCCAAAATACTAGCCGGTATAGATTTGGACAGCAGAACTATCAAACGACCTCAGCAATCAATCAGGCAACCAATGCAGGGTAGATTGAACTCAAAATACCAGATCTCAACAAACACCAACGGCAATAACAAATAACCCACAGCAGCCACTAAGCCTCAAATACTACTCGAAATGCAAACAAACAACCTCGAAATCAAACTTAATTTCTCCTGAAGCTTTAATGAACAGAAGTCGACCAAAATCCAACCCCAGACCAACTTGAAGAACCAAAACCACTCGGCAAACTAACAGTCACACTTCAGAAGAAACTCAGCAAACAGAGGAGAGGAGAACTGATCAAATTTGGCTAACATCAATGTAACAGTACATGTTTTTGATTTTTTGCAGATTTGTTGTTTTTGTTTTCTTTGACAATTATAAAATCTAAAAAGAGATCTCTAATTCCTATTGATGGTCAAACTTGAATTTCAAACTCGGATCTGTGAGGAGGGATTTTTTGAGGGGATTTTTGGCTCCAAAACTTAGCAATTTTCAGGGGTCCAAAAGCCTCCTCAGCAAGGCAAATGAATGCCTATTATAGGCAAACTTATGGTCCAATTTTAGATTTTCACTTTACCCATTAGTCCCTATATCTCATTCTTATTCTACCCCTTGTTTCTTGACTTGTTACACAAGCAAGTACCTCTATTGTGCTAAATCTACACTAAAGTACCATTCTAGAAGGCCCTAGGATGCTCTTTCTACCCACAAAATCACTATACTACCCTTACCCTTGTTTGAATTACCAACCTTAATAAAACTACCCTTTTCCAATTCCTAAACTACCCTTATTACCTCCTAAAATTACTGCTCAACCAAAGCTCAATCAGCTATACTCCAAACTAAGTCTACAACTCTAATAATGCATCCAATTGACAATAACTAAACTGAAAACTAATTAACTGACTAACCACAGAAAAATTAACAATTGAATTAACTATCTAACCACAGAATCGAAGTGAAGTATCAGGAAGATCAAGGAGCAACAGTTTTCAAACAAAATTTGACTGAAACTAATCATTTAAACTAATTAAACTGAATTAATACTAACAATTATACTAACGATTGACTAGCTTAAAAACTGAACAAGACAAAAACAGGTAAACAAACAAAAATGAGAATTAAACTAAGAACTAATAGAAACATATATCACCAACAATCTAATCGACAAGATTATATCACCAACA
>NW_017671031.1:332643-377846 GCF_001879085.1 Nicotiana attenuata
AACAAATCACTAATTAAAATATTCAGAAATTAAAACTACACTTAATTAAAAGATAGAACAAGAAGCGAACTAAATCGAAACTGAAAAGGGGAAAATGACTTACTGAATTAATCTTCGAGCTTATTTGATTTCTGGGAACGAATTTAATTAATATTATGGGTTTATCTTTGTCGAAATAAACTCATAATATTAATCAAAATCATCCGAGAGTGAAGCTTTCCCAATGGCAGAAAAACTTGAAACCCTAGATTTGAAATTGGAGGCGGCCTGGTGAACTTCGAAAGAAAATAACCACGGATTTGTGAGGGGGAGGACGAGGAGACTGTATGGTGAAGATTTGGAGTCATTTGGATGAACTTGTGTTTTGAGACCCGATTTTTAAACACATATTCAGAGCTTCTGGGTTTGATTCGAGGGAATATGGTCGTGGATTAGTGATGAGGGAGAGGAGAGGGAGCTGTAGTGTTATTTTTACAGCGATTGGAGGCAGCGCCGCCACCCTCAGGCAGTGGGGTTTGGTGGTGGCTTGGATTAGGGTTTGAGAGGAGAGGTAGGGTGAGGGAGATGAGGAAATGGGGGTGGGGGGGAGCGTTCGGACAGTCTTATACTGAGATCCTAGGACGATCTCGTCCGTTGGATTGAGGAGCAACGGCTGAGATTAAACCCTAAAACGACGTCATTTTGGGTTATGGGGGGCTGGACCGGGTTTAGACGCGGGTTTGGGCTGGCCTGGGGCTTGTTTTAACTCCTGGGCTCCGAATTTGTTAACAATGGCCCAATTCAAAGCAGCCTTCTTATTATAATTGTTTGTTCATTTTGGCTTTTGTATTTATTTATTATTATTTTATTTTATTTTGATTTTATAAAATGTTAAAACAAAACAAAGACCTAATTAAACTATTTAACTCCTAAAATTATCTAAAAATACTATTTAAAGATAAATGCAACAATTAACAATTAAACGTGCAAAGAACTATTTTTGCAATTTTCTTTAAATTTGTTCTAAAACTACCTAATACTAAAATTGTAACATTAAATCCCTAAATGCAAATGCATAATTGTATTTTCATATGAATGAAATGCAACCAATTAACACAAAAAGTTAGCAAAAAATTCACGAAGATTGTAAAAATAATAGAGAAATCAATTATTTGAGACTTTTGGAAATAGTTTGCTTAGGGCAAAAATCACGTGCTCACACTCATTTCTCGCATAGATCCTCTAAAGTGTATCTTTCAGAAGCCTATGCCCACAGGAAGACTTGCAAAGTGGCAGATTTTACTCATAGAGTTTGACATCATCTATGTGACTCGCACCACGATGAAAGCCCAAGCCTTGGCCGACCACTTGGCCGAGAATCTGGTGGATGAAGAATATGAGCCACTGGAGACTTATTTTCCTGATGAAGAAGTGATGTGCGTTGACGAGGTTGATCATGATGAAAAGCCAGGTTGGAAACTCTTCTTTGATGGAGCTGCTAACATGAAAGGTGTCAGAATAGGGGTTGTACTCATCTCTGAAACAGGGCAACACTACCATGTAACAGCCCAACTTCGATTTTATTGCACCAACAACATGGCTGAGTACGAAGCATGCATTCTGGGTTTGAGATTAGCTGTAGACATGGGAGTCCAGGAAATACTAGTTCTGGGAGATTAAGATTTGTTGGTTCACCAGATTCAAGGAGAATGGGAGACTCGGGACTTGAAGCTCATACCGTACCGACAGTGTCTGCATGATCTTTGTCAACAATTCAGGTCGGTAGAATACAGACATATTCCCAGGGTTCATAGTGAGATTGCCGATGCCTTGGCTACTCTGGTGTCAATGTTACATCATCCGTACAAGGCTTATGTTGACCCCGTGCATATCTAAGTTCGTGATCAACATGCTTATTGTAATGTGGTTGAAGAGGAAATTGATGGCGAACCTTGGTTCCATGATATTAAGGAATACATCAAGTCGGGGGTATATCCAGTACATGCCACAGGTGATCAAAAGAGAACCATCCGAAGTCTGGATAGTGGATTTTTCTTGAGTGGGGGAATCTTGTACAAGAGGACTCCAGATTTGGGACTGTTGAGGTGCATAGATGCTAAAGAAGCTTCAACTATCATGGCCGAAGTGCATTCTGGAGTTTGCGGGCCGCATATGAATGGGTATGTCTTAGCAAAGAAGATACTTCAAGCAGGTTATTATTGGCTCACCAATGGAACGGGATTGCATCAGCTTTGTTCGCAAATGTCATCAATGCCAGGTGCACGGTGATTTGATTCATTCCCCGCCATCTGATTTGCATAAAATGTCTGCACCTTGGCCATTTGTTGCTTGGGGCATGGATGTCGTTGGACCAATTGAGCCGGCAGCATCGAACGGGCATAGATTTATTCTGGTGGCCATTGATTACTTTACCAAGTGGGTCGAAGCTATAACTTTCAAGTCCGTGAACAAGAAGGTAGTGGTGGATTTTGTTCATTCAAATATCATTTGTCGGTTCGGAATTCCCAAGGTGATCATCACAGACAATGCTACCAACCTCAACAGTCATTTGATGAAAGAGGTATGCCAACAGTTCAAGATTATGCATCGAAACTCCACTCCGTACCATCCCAAGGCGAATGGAGCTGTTGAGGCTACTAACAAGAACATAAAGAAGATACTTTGTAAGATGGTGCAAGGTTCTAGGTAATGGCATGAAAAGTTGCCCTTTGCCTTACTGGGTTATCGCACTATTGTTCGCACTTCAGTAGGTGCAACTCCTTATTTGCTAGTATATGGAACTGAGGCAGTTATACCTGCGGAAGTTGAGATTCCATCACTTTGGATCATTGCAGAAGCTGAAATCAATGATGATGAGTGGGTCAACCCGGCCAGAGCAGTTGAGTTTGATCGGTGAGAAAAGATTGGCTGCAGTATGTCATGGTCAATTGTATCAGAAGAGAATGGCAAGAGCATACAACAAGAAGGTATGTCCTCGGATATTCGAAGTAGGCCAGCTGGTATTGAAGCGCATACTTCCTCATCAGGTTGAAGCTAAACAAAAGTTCGCCCCAAACTGGCAGGGGCCGTTCGTTGTGACAAGAGTGTTGCCCAATGGTGTTTTGTATTTAACAGACAAAGAAGGCAAATATGTAGATATGGCTATCAATTCTGATACAGTCAAGAGGTACTATATATAATTTCTTTGCTTACCTTCAATTGCATTTTGTACTTGGTATGTTCAAAGTTGGAATAACGAAGGCATTTTGTTCTGCTACCCAAATACTTTTATCCTTTGTTACCCCTTTTGAGCCTTATTTATTTTCTTTCATACCCCTCTTTTGGAATCAGGAGTAGAATTGGAAAACAAGAGGAAGAAAAAGAAGAAAGAGAAGAAAAGAATTTTTAAAAAAAGAAAAAAAGAAAGAAAAAGAAACAACTTTTGTTTGAACTACGTTCGACCTGATTCCTTTTAAGGATGCGTAGGCAGCCTTACGGTTCGGTCCCCTCAAAATGAAAATCCAAGATTCCCCCAGGCCCAAAGAAACTGGGGCATAAGTTTTGATTTTGCAAAAGATCTTATTCCAAGAGTTGTATTTTTGAACCCTTTTCATCTTAAATTAGTTTGAGCTTTCATGCCACCCTTTCTTTCTAGCCCTGTCCAAAAGCTTACATTACAATCCAGAGAAAGACCTTCCGATCAATCTTTGAGGATGCCAAGTCAAGCGAGATAGAGGTATGATTTACATCATGGGTAACACTTTGTTCATGGGCACAAGAGCTGAGAGAAAATTTAAAATACGAGATTCTTATTGGTGAAAACCCTCACAGGAACCGTAAGGCGATGGTGAGCTGAGAGAAAATTTAAAATGAGAGAGTCTTATTGGTGAAAACCCTCGCGGGCACCATAAGGCGATGGTGAGTTGAGAGTTGAACAAATGAGAGAGGCTTGTTGGTGAAAATTCTTCGGGGCACTTCAAGTCGAATGAGGCTCGTGACTTTACAGGAAAATTGGATCATTGAAAGCCCAGTTTTGAAGTATGAAGACATGACATGAACTGAAAATAATTGGTTGGACGGATTAGGCTGATCAATCCAAAATGCATGTCATGATTATTGGAGCTAGCCGCTTCACTCAGATAAGTGTTTTTTCCATTCTTCTTCACATAGTCATCTTTGTTCAAATTTTCCTTTGTTCCTTTTGCCAAAAATCACTTCACTGTGCTCTTTGAGTCTATCTTATGAGTCTTTTTCGAGTTAGCCCTTGTTGAACAAGCAGGAAAGGATTCCAAATCATACTACCAACTTTTAAATTGCACAAAGCGGAGTTCGCCCAAGCACATCATAAGTGACATGATTCAGAATGAGCAGTATGGTGATAAATGAAGTTCAAGTGATAAGGTGATTCTTGAATTTTAAGAAAATACAAAGATTCAGCAACTTTCAGAATGAAAAACACAATGCAACAAGTGAGTGTAAGAGATTCAGGTCATTCAGAGGTTTTGTGGTCTAGTTCCAACCAAAAGGTCAAACAACTCTTTGTTGGACTGAAGTAACTAATCAAAATGAAGCATGGCAGTGGCAGAAGCAGATACTCAACAACGATGCCACAAACTAACCACCACATTTTCACACTAACAAGATTTTATTTGTCTGAAACATGGGCAAGAAAATTTGTTAATCCGCAGGGACCCTCCATGGGGAAAGCATGGTTCAGGGGCAAGGAATTTTGTTCTTTCTGCACTGATCCTCCAGAAGAGAGCATGGCTCAGGTAAGTTCATTCTCGGCTGCTCAGGACCCTCCTGGATAATGGGATTTAGTTTTAAGTTTTCATGACCCTCCTGGATAATGAGATTTAGTTTTAAGTTTTCATGACCCTCCTGGATAGTGGGATTTAGTTTCAAATTTTCAGGACCCTCCTGGATAATGAGATTTAGTTTTAAGTTTTCAGGACCCTCCTGGATAATGGAATTTAGTTTCTAAGTTTTCAGGACCCTCCTGTATAATGGGATTTAGGTTTTAAGTTTTCAGGACCCTCCTGGATAATGGGATTAATTCTCAAGTCTTCAGGACCCTCCTAGATATTGGGATTTAATTTTAATTTTCAAGGATTTAGTTTTAAGTTTTCAGGACCCTCCTGAAAAATGGGGTTTAACTAACAGTCACTAATGTTCCTGGTACAAACTAGGGCAGAAAATTTTCTTTATTTTTGTCTGTTTTGTTTAATTGCAGGCGCCCACCTGGAGAATGAGGGAATCCATTTCAAGTTTCAAGTCGGTCGCAGACGCCTATCTGGAGAATGAGAGAATTCATTTTAAATTTCAAGTCGGTCGCAGGCGCCCACCTGGAGAATGAGGGAATTCATTTCAAGTTTTAAGCAAGTCGCAGGCGCCAACTTGGAGAACGAGGGAATTTCATTTCAAGTTTTAAGCAAGTCGCAGGCGCCCTCCTGGAGAATGAGGGAATTAATTTCAGTTTTAAATCAGTGGCAGGCGCCCACCTGGAGAATGAGGGAAATTATTTCAAGTTCAAGCCATTGGCAGACGCCCACCTGGAGAATGAGGGAATTATTTCAAAGTTCAAGTCATTCGCAGGCACCCACCTGGAGAATGAGGGAATTCATTTCAAGTTTCAAGAAAGTTGCAGGCACCCACCTGGAGAACGAGGGAATCCATTTCAAGCAAGTCGCAGGCGCCCACCTGGAAAATGAGGGAATTCATTTCAAGTTTTAAGTTAGTGGCAGGCGCCCACCTGGAGAACGAGGGAATTTATTTCAGAGTTACTTTCAATTCTCAAATTCAAGAGGCATCAGGAGCCAATCTGAAGAACAGGGACCATTTTTCAGTTTCATGTTGAAGGATCAAGTAGAGATTCAAGGAAGATTCAAGACAAGAAGTAGATAAGATCTTGTATTTTTCCTTTACTTTTGCTGTAATTTTTTCTTTTATTTTTTTATGTAATGGAAGGACCCGCGGACCGGAACCTCGACGGCACTTCACTCGACTCTCCACCTCGATACTCCATCGTCCTTCTCACTTATGAACTACACGTGGCTTGATTCCTTTATAACCAAGGATATGTAGGCAGCTCAGATATCAGGGCTCGATCACATTCTCTTTTCTTTTAGTTATAGTCTCTCTAAATATGGGTCGGGTCAAAAACATGTCTTGTTGTTCTTAATTTGGAAACACTTCGTGCTTCCCGTAAAAAAGGGCAGCTGTAGACATGTAATTTTTGACCCGCACATTAGAATTACCTTTAATAGCCCTAGTATTTTTAGGATAGTTATTTGAGTTTATTTCTATAGGATTTCACTTTATTATTAATTATAATTTTAGTTTTTAAGGCACAAAAATTGAAAAATACAAAAAAAAGAAGAAGAAGAAGAAATAGTTTCATGTTCTATCTTATTTCTATTTAGTTTAGGTTATTAATATTTTTATAGTAATATATTTTTGTTCTTACCATGATTTTAACTTTTATTTTGAATATAATAATTTATATAAAAAATATAGTTTCATAGTATGATATATTTTACTTTAATTAATTAGAATTAATTTTAAATCATTTTAAAAGAAATGTTCAAGTTTTTATTTATTTTTGGATTTAAAAGAGTTGAAACCCCAATTTGTAGGCCCAATTTCTGTTCCCCCTTGACCCAATTAATCCCCAGCCCACAAGACCCACACCTCTTTATACTTCTCACCAACCCAGCAGCTCATGACCCGCGCCCAGCCATCTGACCTGCCCCATTCCTTCTTAAATCTCAGCCCTCCATTCCACTCTAATCCAACAGCCCACATTTCATTTTAACCCCATATAAAACCTAATTATAACACCCCAAAAAAAACCTAAACCTAATCCCCCATCTCCCAAAAATGGCACCCCCTTCCTCCACTCTCTGCCACTGCCTACCACCCTAACCCGCCGAAAAATTCCTCCAATCATTACACGACCCCCCCTCGCTGGTCCCCTCCTCTCATCTCTCTCTCCACGTGGCATTACGACTTTTGACAACGGGAATATTCTTTCCCGATTTCACGCGTTCATCTCTCACTTTCTTCGAGAAATTAAGACCGTCCATGAACGGATGATAGAAAAATGGGAACCGTAGGATCAAAATCCTAGGCGTCCATCTTCCTAAAAATCTATTTTCGGACTCTTTTTGGATTTTTTCGGAGGATTTCTTGAGGAAAAAAGCATAGAAGGTTCTGGGTTGGCATATAAATTGGGGTTCTAAGGAAAAGAAAAATTAGGGGTTTGGTTCTGGAGAAAATTTTAGAGGAAAAACTAGGGTTCTTTGGACAAAAAAATCGAAGAAACTTTGGGAGAAAGAGTTAGGGTTTTCGGATTTTCAGTTGTTCTTCTAATTTCAATTCATTCGAAAAATTAGAGTTCTCTATTAGTGTTCTTTTGGTTCCCAAAAACAGAAAAATCAAAGAAGTGGATCTCTGTTTCTTCATTTTAATTTCGGCTTCTTGTTTCAAATATGGAGTTCGATTAGTTTGAGAGGCTGTTCGAGGTGGGTTCGATTTCCCGACGTTGCTCGATTCTTGCTACTGGTTCGTGGTTCCTGTCGCAACCCTTTGTTCGAATTCATTCTCTGTGAATCATTGTAGCCGTTGAAGTGTTATTGATAGAAAGTTCATTTCAGGTTCATTTCCTCCTCCCTTAATTTTATTTTCTTTGGTGTGATCTCAATCCGAATTCGAACTTCAGGTTTTAGCTAGAAGAATAGTTGAATCACATTTGCTCTTTTTGAACTGTAATGGGGTGCTTTGTTATCATCTTTGTGCTTAAAGTGTGCTTAGTTTCCTTGCTTAGTTCTGACTAAATGAAGTAGCATCTCCTTGCTTAGTTTCGCATTTATGTGAGAAATCTAGTGTAAGATGGTTTTGTAACATGTTTGTTTTTCTATAGAAGCATGTTCTATCTCGTTTGACTGGTAGATCTGAGTAAATCTCCTGTAGCTATGTGTAAGTAAAGACTGTTGTTTTTATTCGCTTCCTTCTTCTGTTGGCCACATGAATGGTTGATTAGCCACGTTGTTTTGAACTTGATGTCTCTGGGATGCTAAGTTAGTGTCCATGTTGTGGTGATAGTATCTCTATGTCTTACTCTATCATTTACCATGATTGAAATTGGATATAACATAGTCAAAAATCTTAAATGGATAACATCTTAGATTATCAAAAGTTCCAGTGTATTAGATGATTAAATGACTAACTGTCAACTCGGCATATGGCCGAATTCTTTCGCTAGCTTGATGATTGGTTGGTTAAACATAACTGTCGGTTTGTAATGGTAGTTGAGCTAACTTTGTTTCCAGTAGCCAATGTGTCTATACTGTTTATGCTCCTACATCTAAAATGAATGCTTGTTTGGTTCTATCTTCCTAAATCGTTAGGCTTGAATCGATTCCCGCTTGAGCTATAAGACTAAATCGTTCATAGGAAGTTGGCAGGTCACCTTCTAAGAATGGCTATTGTGATTTTTGCAAGTTTCTGGTTGTGTCTTAGTTGATGTACTTTCACTTAAAATCCAGATTTCTTTTGTCCAAATACCCATGATGTTATTTCAATATGTTTAATATGCTGGAGTGTGGTGAATGCTATGTGAATATGCTCAGACGTGTAGTGTAGGTTTGAAAATTCTGAGTTCATATTAGTGTGTCTGATGGTGTGTTAATTTTGAGTGACTAAGGTCAGCTTGGTGTTATTCGATTTCTAAAAAGTCAAAAAGATACATGGATGGGCTAAAGTGGAATTTAAAAGGCTCTTTATCACTTTGGATCCACCATATATTTCTTTCAACTATTATTTGTATTCTTACTCTAGTTTATGTATTCTGGATGCTTATCTCCTTTGGCTGATCTATACTTGTTTAAATGATATTGAGCCGTGGGGAATTTGAAAAAGATCGAGCCCACTAGTATTTAGTTAAATTACATGCTTTAGGATTGGCTTGGTCTAAATACATGAAAATTAAAAGTTAAAAGGAGAATGAGCATGAAAAGAATTTTATTTACTTTAGTTTATTTTTATTTTTACTCTTCTTACTTAATCGCTAGGAACATGTTTAGGCCAGCCACCTGGGTAAGCAAGTATTAGGTAGTTTATTTGTTTGTTTTTTTCTTTTTCGAGGCTAGAGGTCGTCCCCTTTTAGTCCATTATTATCCGGGGAATGCCCCGAAGGATTTGTATGTGTTTTATTCCGGGATATGTCCCGAAGCATTTGTATTTAGAGGTCGATAGTAGAACTCGTAGTATTTTTGTTTTCATTTTTCTTTTATTAGGTGGGGACGGCCTCGAGCCTCTTGTGTGTTTATTTTTCTTTTCTGTGTTTATTTTTACCTCAATATGAATATTCTAAAAGCCAACTAGATTGAGTACGCAACCGTGACTTTCACGGGACTTGGAGAGTGCCTAACACCTTCTCCCCGAGTCAAATGAACCCCCTTGCCCGAATCTCTGGTGCTGACTTAGTTTTTGAGTCCAAAGTGTTTTAAAAGGAAAAAATTCTTTCTAAAAATGTTGGTCTGACACACCAAAACCAATGTCAGGTGGCGACTCTAAAAAAATCATTTTGAACATAAATTTTTGTCACTTTCAAGTTTGAAGACCCTTTTGAGCTTCAAAATCTTTTTATATATTTTAAGAGGTTAGTGAAGTGAAAAAAGGGGGTGTGACAAGTCCCATAATCAAATTTAATTGTTATTATCATTTTCACGGTAAATAAAAACATAAAATTTGGTCGATAATTGGTTAGGTAGAAACACCTTTCAATGTGTCTCTACCCTTTGAAATTAAGAGTATCCAATAGCTCCGAATCCCACAAGCTAATTTTATAACTTATTCCAGTATGGGTTTCAAAATCCTAGGCAACCCAATTACTATAAATTAAGAAAAATATCTTATCAAATTCAACTCAAGCAGCTGCAACGACATGCAAGCGCATCTGGTGTAGTGGTATCATAGTACCCTCCCACGGTACTGACCGGGGTTGGATTCCCCGGATGCGCAGTTATGTTTTATTTTGAATCGACGCACTTATCACATATTTTTGCACCTGCAAGTGGTGGGCATAAAGTGAAGAATTGAATAGAATGATTACACTTTCTGTTATTTTTTGTCATACATTTTAATTTACATGGCTAATTCTTAACTTTATGAGCACAGTTCGCAATGATTAACATAAACAATCGCCTAAGTTAAGTTTCTTTGATACTAAAACAGTAATACTACTATATACTGCATAGCATTGCATTTCCCCTACTATTTTTGCTAATGCTTGAACTAGTTTTTTTCATTTCTTAATCAAAAGTGACTGGAAATTTGCAAAAAAAATAAAAAAAACCGACATTTGGATTTTTAATGTATTATTCCAATAATATGAAAACTTCTTTGAGAATGAGAGTTTTTATGATATCTTTTCTATAACAAGGCTCCCCAAAAAATTGTACGCCAAAATAAAAAAAGAAGAGAAACCAAATGGGCGCCATACAAGTGTAAGAAGCTGGATTTGTCAAATGGAGTACAGAATTTGGGGTCACGTGACGAAAGCGTGCTTCCCATCATTACTACTAAAGGCGTTACACGATTGACGATATGCACACACACCGACTCGGATGTTGCCGGGTTCAGGCTTCTCTCTGATATCAAACCCTTCCCCTCAAACGAAGGCATTCGGTTCGTTTGTCGGGTCAAATATCAACTATGATCACTAGTGGTGAGCTCCCCCTTTCACTCTCTTCTCTGTTTTCTTTTTGGGTTATGTCTTCTGGGGTTGTTGATGCTACTGTCGAATTGCATATAGCTTATATTCGTCTTTTATTTTCTATTCTTTATTCCATTTTTTAGTAAAGGTGGCTCTTTCTTTAGCTTTTTCAATTACCGCTGTTGATTTTGGATTTCTTGAGATACATTTGATCTTTTGTTGGCGAAGTGTATTAGATGATTGAGCATAGTCAGCTCTGTAGATTGTAGCCGAATCACATGTTAATGATTCCCAAAATTTTGTGATGATTCCTATGGAGAAGAGACTCTATTCCTTTGACTAGAAATGAACCTTGGGCCTAAGATCATGTAAGGAAGGAGACCAATGTGGGACTCCTACACTGCCCCACCCAACTCGGGATATGTGGAGTGTGAGCAACATAACATGAGAGTCCAACATTGGCTAAACTAAAAATAGGGATGAGTCTGGCTCTGGTAACATGTAAAGAAAGAAAATGAACTTTGGGTCTAACTCAACCTTAAAAATTAGTTCATAAGTTGAGGATTATCCAAGACATATATAAGGTGACAACAACTCATTCCCTTCATCAATGTGAGAGTTTAATAGATCTCTTCCTGTAAGGTACTTGCAAGTACAAGTTGCAACACTAGTGTGGAAGAAAGTTGAGGTTGTTAATAGGACTAGACTAAAGAGGGGATGAAATTTTAAGAAAGTGTGCAAGTGAAAGTTGTAAATACTTGGATGTAAGATGAAAAACTAAAATAAACTGCATGGAATAAAATTGACCAAAAAAGGATAACATGGGTTGTGGATGTGTTGTGTTGGATGTATGATGTCCTATTGTTGTTGATAAATGATAAGTTCATATATTTATAGAGTTAGAGATGGAAATTAGCTATCCTAAGAATTTGTACACACTCTTCTAGACGAGTTCGTTAAGTCTGCATTAGTAGATTATGCCCCCATGTTGTGGCGATAATTGATAGTTTGCTCAGCTGACTTTCTTGTATTTTAAGGATTGCATCAAGTGACTGGTTTGTTCCTTTGTCTCTCAGTACATGGGAAGTTAGTTACTAACTACATCCTTTGCTTATAAGTTTCTCTGTCAAATGTGTTAAGCTTTTCCCACGGTAACTTGGATCTTGATTGATTCTCTGGCCTAACTCCTTGGACTTAGTTCAGTCTAGGTGTGATCAAATTCATGCTAATCTAGTTGACTCAGACTCATCTTAAGCTTAACCTGTCATAATGAAGACCCAAAAATCATTATCTGGTTGATTGGTTGACATGGGTTCAAAGCTTTTGTCTTCAACTCAGTTGAATTGGTCTGCGTCTTGGCTGAACTGGTGTTCGTCTCAGTTGAAGTAGTCCTTGGATTGAATGAGCTACCCCTAGGCTCGGCCAAGCTACTCAGCTCAGCTAAACTAGCTTCCGATTCGGCTGAACTGATTTTCAGCTGATCCAGTCCAGATTTTGTTGTTACAAATCTTATGCCCATTATATTGCCTTCCCCTACCTTGTCCCAAATATGGCCAAGTGGGATTCCTCTATTGTTGATATTAATATATTATCACATATCAACCGTACTGTTTCCTTCATCCGTTGGAGAAGGGTTCTATTTCATTGGAACGTCGTGATTCACTAGTGAGAACTTCTAATGCATTAGGTTGATAATTGATTCTTCTGTTTTCTCGTTTAAGATACGATTTGGATGTCATTACGAACTTGTAAATACTTTGATTGTCGGACAGCGAAGTAAATCATTGATGACGTTAGAGATCCAAGTCTTCTTTTGTTTGGTTTCCACACATCAGCTAACGAAAATCTTAAGCTTCAACTTGCATTTATGTTCTTCCTTTCTACTTCTTTACTGCTATATTCGACCTAATAACTGCCTTTTTGCCGGTCCAGGGCATAGGTGGCACACAATTAACTGCTTCAAACGGCAAAATGCTTTGGAAGAGCATAACATTGATAACAGAGAAGATAAGATCAGCATTTTACCTGATTCCATTCTTCATCACATTCTTTCATATCTTCCTACCAGAGATGTTGTAGGGACATGTATACTATCAACAAGGTGGAAGAATCTTTGGACTTGTGTTGAAAACATTGACTTTGATGACTCATTGCTCTATTCAAGTGGGATTTTTGGTTATCCTGTGAACGTCACTTGTTTCATGCACTTTGTCCAGAGAGTTTTTCAACTTCGAGAAGAATCAGACATCAAAAAGTTTCGCCTTTCCTGCCGTGTTTGCTTCAGTGCCTCTCATGTTTGTTTATGGATTTTAGCTGCTATTAAGCATAATGCTAAAGAGCTTGATCTTTGCCTTTTTGTAGAAGAGCCTTTTATGTTGCCTCAATGTGTTTTCAGTAGCAAGACACTTACTTCTCTAAAACTTGAAATGAATTGTGTTCTTGAACTACCTGCTAGTACCTTTTTTCCTTTCCTTAGAACGTTGCACCTATGTCTTGTCACATTTCGGGATGATAGCTCAACCCAGAGGCTGTTTTCTGGTTGCCCTATGCTTCGAGAGTTGGCTATATTAGATTGTGAATGGATGAACTTGAAGCATGTCGCAATTTCAATCTCTACATTGAAGAGCTTGACAATTGATGATTTGCCTTTCTTTGGCTCCACTGACGATCTAAATGGCTGCGAAATCAAGATTGATGCAGCAAGTCTTAGTTTCCTAAAGTACAGTGGTTATCTCTCAAATGAGATATATTTGTATAATCTATCCCCCTCAGTTTATGCATCTATTCACATCCCAATTCTCTATGAGAAGCGAAATCAAATTGCTTTTCGTGCTGTTAAGCTCTTTAGAGGGATACACAAAATTAACGCTGCGAGAATATCTAGCAGGGCTATTGAGGTAATTATTAACAGGACGGAATTAGATACAGAACATGACAGTCTAGAATGTTGAATGTCTAAATATGCGGCACTGATCTTTTTTCTTTTCCTTTTCTGTGATCCCACTTGTTGCTTGGCAAGTCTCTCTTCATCGCAGACATAGAGAAAGACCGACTTCCAGTATTTTATAACTTGATGCATTTGGAGTTGAGTATGGAACTTGAAAATCATACGATTGGACCATTGAAGGAACTGCTCCAATGTCTGCCAAAGTTGCAATCACTTCATTTTTCTGAGGTAGAAATACTTTGCCATTATGGACTTATTTATAAATTCTTTTTTATTTTTCATTTTTCTTTCCATTCAGGGACTTGCCCCCTGCATGCGCCTTTGTGAAGATGACTGGAACTTGGGATCTGTACCATCCTGTTTCTTGTCTAGTCTCAAGACAGTGACATACTCCAATTTTCATGGTAATGATACAGAAATTTCTTTTTTAAGAAATTTGGTGAAAAATGCATTAGTTTTGGAGAAGCTGAACATAGTGTGTTCAAAGAGACATTTCGGGGATCCAAAGAAGCAAAAGGAAGTTAAAGTTCAACTGCAAAGTCTTCACAGGGGATCAGTGTCTTGTGCTATCAAGTTTATGTAAAACCTCAAAGAGCCTTTACCTGTGAGTTGTTTTTCCATCAAGAAGCTTCATAGCTTTTCCTTGCCATTTTGCTTTTTCATGCAGAGATGTGGCTTTTTTTTATCCCTTCTGCTTTGATTCATCAATCTATTTTCTAGCTAAATAACTGAATCAGAGTGCTCAGCATAAGTAATGAGTTTAAAATCTCGGATTCTTCCCATTGAGATGTGAATTTGAGTTTTACCAAGATAGGAATGATGAATGCTTAGTTTCTTGTAATTTTCAGAAGGTCGTTTTCCATGGACTATTCATGAGTTAACTTGCAAGGGGTTTGTTATAAGTAGGGAAAACAAGAGGAAGGGTTATGCATGTTCCAGAATATCATAGAGGTGCATCTATCCCGGAGTTAATTTAACTTTTCTGTGACAAAGTAGCTAGTGCTTGAAAATAACATAGAAGTACACATATGCTTTCCTGTTAATCTACATTTCAAAGTTCATTTTACACTGCTTATGTTAGTTGCTATCCAGCTCAAAATAAGATCACTCTTTATCCCTAATTTTGTGAATCTATTGGTCGCCAAATGAAAATATGACTCTTTATATAGTATATAAAGATTTGCACGTGCTTTGGTCTGTGAATCTATTGGTCGCCAGATGAAAATATGACTCTTTATATAAGTATATAAAGATTTGCACGTGGTTGCACCAAAAGCTCACCGTGTTAATAGAGTTAGGTTTGACTGGACAATTATATTCAGAGTTTCAGACCTAATTGTTCCATCTTTCGACAGCTTTAACTGAACTTCTGCACATAAGACTGTATTAAATTGGATTACTATTATAAATAGATAAATGGGAGCTGTAATTGCTTATTGAATATCTGGTTTCTGTAGTTAGGATGCACATTCAGGGGATTTCTTATTTAGAAGAACACAGTGTTGCTAAGAAATTGTTGAACTAGAACCTGTTTGGACTTTTACGACTGGAAACATCAAGGAATTTCTTCTTTCCTCAAGTAGTTAAAGGCAAGAGTAATTGCAATATGAAGTTCTCCTTTTGGGGCCTGTTGAAATTTGATTT
Source organism: Nicotiana attenuata (assembly GCF_001879085.1). NCBI lineage: Eukaryota > Viridiplantae > Streptophyta > Magnoliopsida > Solanales > Solanaceae > Nicotiana > Nicotiana attenuata. Next base: position 347,931 of record NW_017671031.1, read on the forward strand.
TTCTTCTCTTTCAGCTAGCCAAAAGAATCTGTCAATTTAAATTTAACTTGTACTTTGACGAATTTCTTGTTACACTTAAAATTCTTAATGTAGTAAGTAACATCACCTATTTCGATATCAAACTCACGCTTGCTCTGCAAGATCAGGGTGGTTTGCCTTTTGATCTTTCATATGTTTTGAAAGGTCTCTGCAAGATCACGTTTCTTCTTTCTGACACTTGGTAGTGCTGCAGTATTGCATTCAAAAGCCATCAGACTTTAGAAACGCATTCATGTTATTGTGTGTAAAGTGTAAACCTGATAGTAACATTTTTATGCTTTATTCAGCTTATTGTAGGTGTATGTGATGCAGTTTTCTACAAGCAGTTAGTTTGCAAGCATTTGTTGCGGCTCTTGCAGATCGCTGGCTATGATCTTTTGATTCCTATTAAGAGTGCAACACCATGCTTTAGTATGCTTGTCCAACTTCGTAGATCAGTTATTGTTTGGTAATGCTGTCTCCAGGTTCATGTAAATCAGTTGGAACTTCTTTTGGCACCTAGCTCACAAATCTTTAAGGTCTTTTTGGAGTAGTGGAATCTGACTGTACTGGAACAGGTAAGCAGTTAGCTTAGCTAAGGAACCTTTGCCTCTTTTGTCTTTTATTTTGTGGGGATAGGCATAGATGCTAGGATGATGATTTTGTGATTGTTTTCTTTATTCAAAAAGGAATCAAACATTGTAAAACTTCTATAATATCAAGCTGACTTAGTCATGTGAACATTAAGGATAGGGGAATTATTGTATCACTATTTGGTCTTTGGGAAAGAAAGTTACACATGCATTGATCAAGTTCCTATGTCTGCTATTTTGTGTGTTTTAACATTTCAAACTTTTGCATTATGTTCTGTTTCATAATTGAAGAGATTGAGTTTTTTTTCAAGGGGATACTCTTCTGATACGCCCTCTTTACAGGCATGTCAGAATATAATACAAAATATAAGAGAAGGTGAGTATTCATGAAGGGACACAATTCTCTACCTTTCGTTGGTCCATCTTCTTAGTACTTGGTATTTAGACCTTAGATATTGCTAATTTGTAGTATGAAATGTGTTATATTCAAGGGGAGGTGCCATGATGCATGCTATTTGCTGATGACATAGTTCTAATTGACGAGACACGACGCGGCGTCAACGAGAGGCTAGAGGTTTGGAGACATGCCCTTGAGTCTAAAGGTTTCAGGCTGAGCAGGACGAAGACGGAATACCCCGAGTGCAAATTTGGGGCCGAGCCAATGGAAGCAGGAGTGGAAGTGAGGCTCGACTCTCAAGTCATCCCTAAAAGGGGTAGTTTCAAGTACCTTGGGTCAGTTATTCAGGGGATCGGGAGATCGACGAGGATGTCACACACCGTATAGGGGTGGGGTGGATGAAGTGGAGGTTAGCAACGGGAGTCTTGTGTTACAAGAAAGTGCCACCGTTACTAAAAGGTAAGTTTTATAGAGCAGTGGTTAGGCCTGCTATGTTGTATGGGACCGAGTATTGGCCGGTTAAAAACTCACACATCCAGAAGATGAAAGTAGCAGAGATGAGGATGTTGAGGTGGATGTGCGGGCATACAAGAATGGACAAGATTAGGAATGAAGATATTCGAGAGAAGGTGGGCGTGGCCCCCATGGAGGACAAGATGTGGGAAGCAAGACTCAGATGGTTCGGGCACATTCAGAGGAAGAGCACTGATGCACCAGTGAGGAGGTGTGAGCGACTGGCTGTGGTGGGCACGAGGAGAGGTAGAGGGAGACCTAAGAAGTATTGGGGAGAGGTGATCAGGCAGGACATGGCACGACTTAGGATTTCTGAGGACATGGCCCTAGACAGGGAACTGTGGAGGTCGAGCATTAAGGTTGTAGATTAGGGAGAAGTTGTGAATAATACTACAATGCACTAGAGTGAGACTAGCCAGTTAGGAGTTAGTCTTAGGAGGCTACTGATCAGCTACTGATGCAGGGCTTTATATGTTGGATATTAGTATACCTTCCATCCTTTTCTCCATCCTTTTTCGTATTTCCTATATTTCTTATATTATTGTTATTTTGTTATTTTATGTTATGTATTTTATGTTATTTTATTATGAGTCTATTGATAGTACTAATATATGTCTCCTGTTGCTCTCTTGAGCCGAGGGTCTTCTGGAAACAGCCTCTCTGCCCCTCGGGGTAGGGGTAAGGTCTGCGTACATATTACCCTTCCCAGACCCCACTTGTGGGATTATACTGGGATGTTGATGTTGTTGTTGTAGTAGTATGAAATGTGTTGCCTTTCTACATAGTCACTAATATCTTTTGCCTTTTGCCTTTTGCCTTCAGCATTTAATTGAGTGAAAATCATGTGAGATTAAGGTTCAAATTTTAATAGGGACAAAAAAATGCTAGATGATTTCTTCTTATCTCTCTAATTTTGGAGGGCAGAGTTATCCAAAACCTACTTTGGTAAAAGGTAGCAGCTACCTAATGGAATAATCGAGGTGCGTAAAAGCTATTCCGACACCACTATTATAGAAAAGAGTCAATAGTGCTTTTGGTAGTTGAGTTGGGAAAGGAAGAAAAAGCATAAAGAAAGAGGAAGCCAATAATGCTTCAAAAGCATTTTTTTCCTTCTTGACTTATAACTGCGGTGGAGGGTTGTTATTACAGTATACAATTGTCGTGCCATGAAAATGTCTTTTTATTCCAAGAAAAAGCCACTTAAGAATTAGTGTCCCCAACAGAGAAAACCAGACAGGGGACCTGCAAAAGTTCTCCGTCTGAGTGCGTTGTTTTGATAAGAGGTACATTTATTAATATGACACAGCATTTACATAATCTAGCAGGAATATGCCATTTCAGAAAACCCTTTTTTATTATAAGGGAAGGTCAAACTTTTGCACTGACAATTATAATTAATTAGGACTATGATTCTTTATGTCCTTATCAAGAGCAGTTTATGCCCCGAATCCAGTGCTGCTTGTGATTATCATTGTCATTATAAAAGAATGAGACTATTCTTTATTGATAATAACACTAATTATAATAATGGAAATGATGCAAACTTAACTAAATCAACTCCACCAAACACATGGTGTGGCCCCTTTGCCTACTCTTCAAACTTCCTCTGCGAGTAGGTGTGTGGGTAAGTTTGACAGTTACGGGTTGTCCTCTGCGAATAGTAAATATTGTTAGTAAATTTACAGTTTGATGGTATCCGAAAAAGTTTTTTTACACGATGTGTGAATTCAATTTTCACCACCCTCTCTATCCTTTTTTCCTTTACTATTCCCTATTGTGACAATATTTATTAGTGATAGAATGCATGTTAAAAATTTTATACCTTCCAAACTACCAAGCGTGCTAAAGAAGGTATAAACACTGAGTTTGTCATTGTTGTCGTTGTTGCTAAAGAAGGTATAAACCCTAATATCTACTGTATGGGTCAAAATCTACCTCTAGAATTTAAGTTGAAATGACATCGCTAAAGCATTTCCAAGTCATCATGGGTCGAAGTGATCTAATTAACAATGAAGGTTGTGGTCGAAGAGTCATCAAGGATTAAGGCCGAGGTCGAGCACTCTTGACAGAGTTATAACCAGTGGCGGAGCCACATGCACCAAAGGGTTGTCAACCGATACCCCTTTGTCAAAAATTACACTGTATAGCTCGGTAATTTTTTATATATATATATATATATATATATATATATATATAATGACACCCCTTGACTTCTTGGTGATTTTATTTCTTTATATTTGACTCCCCTTAATAAAAATCCTGGCTCCGCCACTGGTTATAACGGGTAGTTTCAAGATATGACATAAAAGAGAATATTCTAGTAAATATCCTCTTCACTTGTACTGTTAGGGTTTTTAGGAACATGTTCTCTATAAATAGAAAGAGACAATGATCGGGGACATGTGATATTTATTTTGTAAAAGACACTTTTGAATTGAGAAGGAGAAAATCTGATTCCAACCATAAGCACACGAAAACCTTTTTCGAAGATTCTTGCCTACACTTTTCCATTACATCCGAGAATATCTCATGCACTCAAAGATTGATTTATCATTCTAGATTGTCAAAGAGAATATTCATTACTTCCATCTTGTCTAGTGTGACTCCTTAGTATTTATTTACATAAATACCATTTGTTATTATTCTACAATCAATGCTGCATTACTAGTATTTTGATTCTTGACTACTCCCCCAGTCCACAATAAGTGACCAATTTGCCTTGGGCATACCCATTAAGGAAATACTAAAGTCTAGACAAAAATAGTTAGTGTGACTAAACTACCCTTAATTAAATGTTGCAGCATAATTTAATGTGAGGAGTAAAATACTTTTTAGGGATACATACATAAGGGTAATTTTGAAAAAATAAATTGAATTTTTTCTTGATTATATAAGTGGACACTATTTTGGACTAAAATAAAAAGGCAAATTGGTCACTTATTGTGGACCGGAGGGAGTATTGACTATTGCAGGCTATCATATATGTTGGAACATATCTGCGCATCGCTCGTTATGCTACTAGGTGTATAGGTCAAAATTTGATCAAAGGAATTCTACTTAAGGAAGAATGACCAGGAGTCCACCAAGCCTACGTCACGTACAGAAAGCAGTATACCAGCGAATGATTCAACTACGGTCGAGGTCGAGCACTCAGTTCGGCCCGAACGGCTAGTTCGACACTTAGACATTTCAGAGGAATACTCTAGAGGATATTCCAAGAGCTGAGGTACTCCGGTTAAGGACCGCTGGGTAAAGGAAGTATTTTGTATAAATATCATGAGAGAGAGTAACGGAAGGGGAGGGGGGCTGAGGAGAACACATACATACACATACATCTCTCTAACGGAGAAGATATTTCATCCTCTCAGGCTCTTCGCCAAAAAGGAGACAAATCTCAGGATTTTAGCGGTCGTTTGTAGTTCAATTATATGAAATATACGGAGATCTAGTTTATGCAGAAATGGTGATTCTTTTCCTTCATGTATTCTCTGTTATCATTTGATATTTTTTGGAGCCATCTTTCTTTTCTTGCATTATGGATCCAATCACAACTGTAACCAAATTTTACGTTCAGCTATGCTTGTTCATTCTTGTCTTCTATCTCTGATCTAGAATAAATTATCTCTGGCTAGGATTTACCCCATATCTTATTATTTAATTAGTTAACAAAAAGAGCCTAAAACTTTTTGGTCAAACAATTTGGCGCCGTCTATTGGTATTTCCTAGCCAAAGTTTTAGTTTCCTCTAGATCTAAACTCGGTTCTAGTTCTACTTCCCGTTCGTTGTAACTTCATCCTTTGGCCAAACTTTTAGTTTCTTCACACACACAGGACTGGATCGGATTGGTACTTGAACTCGAAGATCCCAACGGGCGGAGTAATTCATCAACCCACAAGATGCCCAGATTTGACTAACACCGAAGCTAAGTAAGAGGCTGAGATCAGATCTGAAGTTAGCACTCTCAGTTCATTGCCAATCAGATCGAAGAGACTTTCCAGACCCAAGTAGCGGAGACGACAAAAACACCAAGCCAAAGACCCACAAGATGTCATCCGAGTTCGGTGGATATTAGCTCAACCAATGATAGTAGCTACGAAGCATAGCCAAAGCAGGGAACATGGTCGCTATCTTCCACTTGTCAACCAACCAGTCAAGGTAACAAACGATTTTGTTTGGCTTTAACTTGCTATTTCTTTTCAGAGAGACAAGAACATGGGCATACTCACCGACACACGAACAGGAAACAAACCCCATCAAAATAGCACACCAAGAAAACGCTCCGCGCCATATCATAGTGCAGGCAACGGTCGAGCGAAACCCCACCAATGAGTTGGTACTCAATGCCATAAAGGAAAAGTCTCTATAGACCGGGACTGGGTCACCAGCCCAGAAAACATACGAATCTCTCCAACATGCAGACATAACACAAGTGCGTAAAACTCACCCATGCGCTCGCCAAAGCCACTATGCGACGACACAACTAGCCAAAGTTCAATCTCGTACGTACATTGAGATATCCCGAAGCTTGAGCGAGACATTCATCCCCCGGCCTATCGACTACCTCTCCAGGCCAAGCGATGAAGGTACTAGATAGACTGGGACTCCTCGAATGTTTGTAGGGACCGTATAGCAACATGTAGTATTCTCCAATAAATGAGTAAGCGAAGCAACATACGGAGTTCTTACACAACTCCACCAAGTTTAGACAACACGCCAACACAGGAAATGTACATACGACCTCGCTCGAATTAAGAAGTCTAATTCGACCTCGCTCGAATTAACAAGACAAATTCGACCTCATTCGAATTTACAACAAGACAAATTCGACTTCGTTCGAATTTACAACAAGACAAACTCGACCTCGTTTGAATTTACAACAAGACAAATTCGACCTCGCTCGAATCAACAAGTCTAAATTCGACCTCGCTCGAATTAGCAAGACAAATTCAACTTCGCTCGAATCAACAAGTCTAAATTCGACCTCGCTCGAATTAGCAAGTCAAATTCGACCTCGCTCGAATTAAGTAAGCTACATTCGACCCCGCTCGAATTAACTACAGAAAGTCGTGGACTTATCGCAAGAAGATCCTAGAAATTCGAAAAGAAAAAAAGGAAAGGCCAAAGACGTACAACCAAGGATAAATCAATTGTTCCATTCAAAGGAAAAATAGCATCTTACAAAGGGCCAAAAGGGGGGGCCCACCCAACTAACTAAGTACAGAAAAACTAAATACAAGAGGAAAAATTAAGTACAAAAGCTTCACTCAGCATCATCCCCATCCACGTTGTCATCTCTCTCCCTGCTCGGTTCAGCGACTTCACCTCCACCGTCACCTTTTCCGCCAATTCAACACTTAGACCGGACGTAGGAGAAGTCGAAGACAACAATTGCGCCCTCTTAGCCTCGAGAGCAAAAATTTGATCACCCAGGCTCGAGACGTCTCTGTCAATCCCGCTAATTCGCTCATCAAGTCGCGCCTCCCATAGAGCAGTTGTTTCTATATCAGTTGCACGTTCAGAACTGAGAACACGGATAGAGTCTTCCAGTGCTGCAGCCCTCGCTGAGGCCGCTACTCGGGCTCCCTCAGCCCTCTCCAGCTCGTCGTCTTCCTTTCCAACTCGGTCACCTTTTCCGCCAATTCAACACTTAGACCGGTGACTCTACTGGCACTCTGTTTAAGCTCCGCCCGCAGGGCCATCACCTTCGCCTGAAGATCAGCACACCCGGCCGCAACACCCTTGCCCATTTCGAGCTCTTCTTCTTTAGCCTTAAGCAGCCCCTCGAGTTCGCTGCATCTGCCAATGGACCACATCAGGTCCTCGTCGTTCAGCTCCAACTCCCTAAGGCATTTTGCGGCACTTGTCACAGCATCGGTGGTACTTCGAAACCATTTTCTGAAAAGCAGAAGCCCGCCTCTCCTAGCGGCGGATACTCTCAGTCTCCAAAATGAAAGTCTGAAAAAAGAAGAGAGAACAGAAAGAGAAAGTCAGCAAGAGTGGAAGACGTAAAACGAAGAAAGCAATAAACTCACCCTCAAAGCCATTCCGGCTACGCCCCGTGATAGGCCAACATCGTTGATCTCCTGAAGGAACCCGCTTTCAGTAGCGGAACAAAGAAGGGAAAATTGGGGAACCAGGCCCAGCGTGTCCTCCAACAAATCGCAATTCGAAGAAATCTCGATCACGCGGGAGGAATCATCCGTTCCCGCCTACACCCGAGTGAACCCCGCCTCAAACATGCTTATGTCTTCAGGATCAATATCTGAACCAGATTCATAGTCATCTCTAACCGCGCCCTTCACCCTCTCGCTGGCCGAAGAGGGAGCACGGGCCTGTTGAGAAGTCGATGACCACTCGAAATGATCGTAGCGGCCTCCGAGCTCTGCCCCTACCACAGTAGACTCCATCACGTCGGAAACGGGCACCACCTCCACGCCCGAAGGGGATACGGTCTCCTCATCTAAATTAGCATCACCAGCAGGTTCAGACTGCCAAAACGAGATCACCCCTCGAAGGCCCCTCGATCCTGGGTACTCCATCAGCTCTTATTCTCCGTCTATTTAATAGAGCTTCTTCGCCATCGTCCTGAGACGATTCGTCTACCAAATGAACTGCGGGAATCAAGCTTCCGCTTGACGAGCAACCTTGCGACGGCCAAGTACGGGAGGGGTCGTAGTCTGTAAAGTAGCAGCGGCCTGAACGCTCTCACTTGCAGCCGCAATCACTGCAGTCCGATCAAGAGACTCGACTGATGGAAAGCAGGTATGAGAGCCCTCGCCCTCCCCGTGACCCGCCGACCTACCAACGAGAGAAGCTTAAACCAAAGAGGAAATAGGGGGGGAGGAAAATATAGGGCAAAGGGAAAGTGACCAAGGGCAAGACGAGATGACTCACCAGTAGAAGGTCTACGCCCGAATATCTCGTAGAACAACGACCATTCACGAATCCCAATCGTATGGGGCAAAACCTGGCTCACCCACTTGCGAATATCAGCGACTACCGGAGGAGGTGCCTTCTCGGCTGCAAAATAGAGAAAAAGGAAAAGAAGAACAATCAGGTCACCGGAAGGGGACAACGAGAAGCCGTGTAAAAAAAACTTACGGGCATAATTCCACTCCTCAGGAAATCCGTTAGGATTTGACACCACGTGCTCCGTCCTCACAAAGAAAAAGTTTTCCCAAAAGCGGCGATTAGTCTTATCATCCATCTTGACCACCAAGCCCTTGGTCTCGCGGTGACGAAGATGTATCAAAGTACCCCCCTGTAATAACTGGGTACGAAGAGGTGAAGCAAGTGACGGAGAGAAATCCCCCGGCCGGCCAGTTTCGCGTACTTGGTAAGCATGAGGAAGAGCTTATACATATACGGAGATAGCTGAGCCGGGCACACCCCATAATAGCGAGAGAAGTCCTCCGCCAAGGAAGGAAGGGGAAGTGTGTAACCGATGACAAACGGGTACGCATAAAACGTGTTGTACCCCGTGCTATGTATCTGTACGATACCCGCGAGAATGAGTTCAACGAGGTCAAGAATCCTCCACTTAGCCTTAAGCGCAGCAAGCGCCGCAGCATCCATAACGGAAATGACGGGCTCAGGATCGGCGTCAGGCAAGTTCTTGAAATCAGTCCTGGCTCTCCCCGGGCGTGGAATTATCTCATCCACAGTGGGAAACTTCTCATCTTCTACAACGGTTGTCCCTTCTTCATGGGAGAGCATATCCGTTACCGACGCAATGGTACATGCGACTCTACCGGAGTTAGAAGGTGCACTAACCATATTTTCTTTGGTTATGGAGATGATAAGTGCTAAGGTGGAGGGGGTAACAATGGAAAGAAACTTCAAAAGAAGAGAGATGGAGACGCAAGAATTTGAAGAGGGAGGAAAGAAATGCTTGGAGTTTTTTCGAATAATTTATAGGAAACACAACAACCTAAACGAGAAGTTCTCTTCTCTATTTATAAGAATACAAGCATCCTGAGCGATAAAACCAAGCGCCGTCACATTAACTCCAAAACAGAAGAGGCACAGGAAACGACGTAATGTATAGGGAACGTGCGCCATAATGACGCATGACGATTTGACGTCATTTCAAACTGGCGTAACGGTCAGGTACGACTCTCGAAGCATCACATCGTCATCTCGCTATGAAGGGTTCGCCCCTCGACCCAGATGCTCAAATTTCTCAACTCACAAACTGGCGTAGTCCGCCCATCGAGCTCGTCCAAAGGCTACCCCGACAGGCGGAGGGACTAACTGTATAGGTCAAAATCTGATCAAAGGAATTCTACTTAAGGAAGAATGACCAGGAGTCCACCAAGCCTACGTCGCATACATGAAGCAGTATACCAGCGAATGATTCAGCTACGGTCGAGGTCAAGCACTCAGTTCAGCCCGAACGGCTAGTTCGACTCTTAGACATTTTAGAGGAATACTCTAGAGGATATTCCAAGAGCTGAGGTACTCCGGTTAAGGACCGCTGGGTAAGGGAGGTATTTTGTATAAATATCATGAGAGAGAGTAACGAAAAAGGGGGGGGGGGGGCGAGGAGAACACATACAAACACATACATCTCTCCTGTCAGGCTCTTCGCCAAAAAGGAGACAAATCTCAGGATCTTAGCGGTCGTTTTTAGTTCAATTATATGAAATATACGGAGATCTAGTTTGTTCAGAAATGGTGACTCTTTTCCTTTATGTACTCTCTGTTATCATTTGATATTTTGAGAGCCATCTTTCTTTTCTTGCATTACGGAATCACAACTGTAACCAAATTTTACGTTCAGCTATGCTTGTTTATTCTTGTCTTCTATCTCTGATCTAGAATAAATTATATCTGGCTAAGATTTACCCCATATCTTATTATTTAATTAGTTAAAAAAAGAGCCTAAAACTTTTTGGTCACACACTAGGAACTTCTTTTCCGGATATTATTGTTAACAAAGATTTACTCTCATTTATATAGGTTTAATTAATTAAACCAAGAACTATATTTTTGATCAAACATCTACCTTAAGACAACTCCTATTCGACATCGTATTGAAAATTACAAACTAACCAAGTTCCCCGAGCCTTTATAAATAATTGTTGAGTTGAGAAAGAGAAAATAATTGAGTTGTTTGATTAGGGAATATCTTATCCCATCGTATTTTAAAGTATGTTTGTTTATATTTGAAGCTTATAAATAATTGCTGGACTTGTTTGAGATATTAAACTTTTAAAATTAATTCGAAGGTTTTAAATCATGTGAGAAGTCAATAGAACGTTAGGTGCTCCGTACTTAAGAAAAAAGTATGTCATCTTTTCTCTTTTGGTATACTCGGAGACACTATTTCTTTATTTCTATTACTTGGTCTTAGATGAATAAGTATACCATGGTTTATTTTTCTAATTTAACCTTTTGGTGTTCGAATCTTGAAACTTATCGGTCCAATTAATTTAAATTTGCTTGGATTATGCTTATTAGGAATAATAAAGTTCTCTTTCCAAAAATTACTCATATTTTATGATTCGAACTCAACACTTTTATCATAATCAACCTATGTACTCTTTGATGTTAGCACTATACCCATGTTATATTAGAACTCGATATCTAAATTTTTATAAAAGAAATTCATGGTCAATACTCAACACCCATTAAATGAAAATCTTGGATTGCACCAACCAATTTTATTTGAAAAGAGCAAAGAAAATATCATACGCTAGTTGAAATATAATAGGGTTGGCGTTATAATAGAAGAACCAAAATTAAGCAGCCACCCTACTTTTCTATACAAGCCTACCATTTTTTTTCTTTTGGATCATCACATGCTGAGAGGATCCTTTGTTAACACACTAAGATTTCACTCTGTTCTGTGTTTATCAGAAAATCTTTCTCTCTCTTCTTCACATAAATAGCAGGCCGCATGCTTGTTCAGGCTCTCTCTACGTAGAGCTCTGAACCCTTTCAAGTTTTGTTCTTTTTGTGTAAAATCTTGATCTTCGTCTTTGGTGATATTATATTTATTTGTGATCTTTAAAGTTTTTGTCAATTTTGAGTCAAAAACCCCATCTAAAATCTCGCTTGCCAGCTCAAAGTTTTTTTTTTTTTTTTTTTTTTTGCAACTATGATCTCAACAGTGAAGCAATCGGCTGTTACACTAAATGGGTCTGAATTTAATCGGTCAAAGTTCCATACTTTGACTTCGTTACGCCGTTTCTCCCTTTTGCCACCTTTACCGGCGATGAACCCTCGCCGGAGCTCCGGCGTGTCCCTTTCAAAGCCTATTTATGTTTCATCTGTTGAAAAGTTTGGAACTTTGAAGAGATCTAAAGGGCATGATCAAGAAAAAAGTTGTTTGGTTAAGTGTAAGGCATATGAAGCGGATCGGGCCGAACCGATTGATGGGCCCGAGTCCAAAACTGAGGTGGCGAGGAGGATGAAGATCGGTGTGTATTTTGCTACGTGGTGGTTCTTGAATGTGATCTTTAATATATATAACAAGAAAGTGTTGAATGCTTTTCCATTCCCTTGGTTAACTTCAACGTTGTCACTTGCTGCTGGTTCACTTATTATGCTCATTTCTTGGGCTGTTAGAATTGCTGAAACTCCCAAAACTGATCTTGAATTCTGGAAAAACCTCTTCCCGGTAAGAAAAATTGAATTTTTCGATACCCAATTGCCTAAAGGCAACAACTTTTTGGTTATTTTCTTGTTTTGATGATCTTTGTGGCCATGATTTTTTTCTTTGATGCCTTGTGTTTAGGTCATTAGTGGTACTTGTGGTTTGCTTTTCTAATGTTTGGCTAATTTTGAATGTTTTCCTTCAATTACTGGGGATCTAGTCTTATGGTTATTTTTGTGGGTTTCTGTGGTTTTAGGTTAATAAAGGATTTAACCCTTCTAGGAGGGGCAAAAACCCTACTTACCCAGTTTCAAAATTTTATTTTTGGTTTTGTCTGGATTTAATTTTGGGAGAAATATTTTCTGGGTTTGTTGACAGAGAACACAAAACAACAAAATTGTTGGTTTTGAAGTGCAAACCAATTGTTTTCTGAAAACAAAGTTTTGTTTTTTTATGAATGAAAACCTTTTCAGTGCTAAGTGATTTATTTCCTGCTTAAATTTTGGGGCTCAACAGTTATTCGGTACCTATACTAGTGCAGTACTCGATATGCACACAAACTAGCTTAGATAATACCATTATCAAAAAGAGCTTTGCTTTTATACCAGACAGTCTTGATCAGTCTTTGTTTTTTTCATGTTCTATGTTCTAGGTTGCAGTTGCACATACAATTGGGCATGTGGCAGCTACTGTGAGCATGTCAAAGGTGGCAGTGTCATTCACTCACATCATCAAGAGTGGTGAACCTGCTTTTAGCGTTTTGGTTTCAAGGTTCCTCTTGGGAGAGTCATTCCCTTTGGCCGTTTACTTATCTCTAATTCCCATCATCGGTGGTTGTGGTCTTTCTGCTCTTACAGAGTTGAACTTCAACTGGATTGGTAATTAATCAACTTTTAATGGTTAAGACTTGAATTCCCCATCATTTGTATTGATTTTCTTGCCTGCGGCATGGTAAAACATTTGTAATGTTATTATCCTCGTATACTCATAAATCTTTTGAACATTGATGGCAAATTTTTCGTATAAGAGAAGTGTTTTATACTCCTAGCTGTAACAGCTGTAGTATAGTGCAGCATTTTCTGAGGGTAATTCTGACTTCTACGTCATGTTAGTACGTTTTCTTTAGGTATAATATTTTTTAGAAGTTTTGGTTTAGTCATGTCAAAGATTTATATGCTAGTAGTATTAATAGAGAACTTCTAGTAGTTTTTATTTTTATCTTATACAATATTAGACAGATTACCTTAAGCGAAAGCCGACCCCACTTGCTTGTAATTGAGGCGTAGTTCTTGTTGTTGTAATTTTGACTTCTCGAGTTTGATAACTCTCTGAAAAATGGAAGGACTGTTAGGTGATGCACTCAATCACGTTAGATTTCTAAGAGACCTCTTTATGGATAAAATTGTATCTGGTTTCTGCTAGGCTGACGTAATTCTTGTTCAATCAGGTGTCTTGGCATTTTCTGGTGTCTTTGACAATTAAGTTGGTTTTATCTCTTGAAGGCAACTTGCTTATGAATTTGATTTGTTGATCATTTTAACTGTTTTGTTGGTTTGTCCACGTTAGGTTTCTCGGGGGCTATGATCTCAAATGTGGCATTTGTCTTCAGAAATATATTCTCGAAGAAGGGTATGAAGGGGAAGTCTGTTAGCGGGATGAACTACTATGCTTGCCTGTCTATGCTATCTCTGTTGATTCTCACACCATTTGCCATTGCTGTTGAGGGACCACAGATGTGGGCACTAGGTTTTGAAAAAGCTGTCTCTCAAATTGGACCCCAAATTTTCTGGTAATCACAAGACTGCCACAATTTCTGCTTTACATTTTGTGTCATCTGCACTATGCCAAAGTTGTTCTGAATACTACATTTGACTGCAGTAAGTTATGTCATGTCAGAGACTTATATATAAATAAAAATACTTAGAACTTCTGGCACTAGAAAAACTATATTTTTAAAATGATATGGACTGACATGGGCTTAATTGGGAGCGACATGGTTAGTGAAAATTTGCATTAGCCGATCCCGACTTGCTTGATTGAGGCAGAGTATACAGTAGTTGCTGTTGTTGACTGCAGTAATTTGTAGTGTGAAAGCAGTAAATATTTACTTCACCTGAATTTTACTACGCCTAGAACAATTTAACGCTATTTGTGTAAGAATAACTGATATGTGAGGAAGTGAATTGATAGCAAGAATGGTGGTAGCTTGAGCTGTGTCAGAATGCGATAAGGAAGGATTTTGGGAAAATAGTTGCATCACATACTTACAAGAACTGTGAAAGTAGAATGTCCATGAATTACCCCCGAAGTATTTTTGTTTAATCTAATTAAGGCTTGAGAACATATACTTTCTACCTCTAAATTTTAGCTTTGGTGTTGACTGATGTTTTATATGGTGGAATGTTTGTTGATAACAGGTGGATGGCGGCCCAGAGTGTATTTTATCACCTCTACAATCAGGTGTCATACATGTCACTGGATGAGATCTCTCCTTTGACATTTAGTATTGGAAACACTATGAAACGTATATCTGTAATTGTCTCATCCATCATTATCTTCCGTACACCCGTTCAGCCAGTCAATGCTCTTGGAGCTGCCATTGCAATTCTTGGAACTTTCTTGTATTCACAGGTGATAATTTCATTTTTTACCTTTCTGTACCAGATGTGATTGTTTGTGCTTCCTTGATATGTCTTTCTATGGCCTATTTAGTTTTTTCTGCGCGAGTATGCAAACAAACTAATTTTTCTCCATAACTATTGCCATTATAAACATGGAATGAGAAATAACTCTTTTCCTTTCCTCCCAGACCACAACCTTCACTCGGATCTTTTTGTTCCTTTTTTCTTTGTGTTTTTATGTGTGTGTGTGTGTTTGTTTTGTTTTCTTTTTCTTTTGGGTTGGCAAAGAGTGTTGGAAAGATTCATCATAATTTAACTATTTTTCGTTTGAAACTTAGATAGCCTCTAATTTCCCATGAAATGCGAATCATATAATGCTGAAATGGATAGAGTAATATTATTATTTCCCGATTTTAAGGGAGATACTATTGGTCATGTCATTACATCAATTCCTAGCTCACGTTGGAAGCTCCCTTCGCCTACAACCTTGAGGTTAGGAATTCAAAGTCGTCAAGTGAGCAAAGTGGGAAAGAGCCATGGGTAAGAGATTTAGGTTACCTTACCTGAATAATTACATCAATGGAATAACAACAACCCAGTGGAATCCCAGGGTAGTGTCTGCAAATGAAATATATTAGAGAAATAATTTATTGAATAACGGAGTGAAATGATTTCAAATGGGCAAAATCGATAGTGAGTATTTATATAAGCTGACCCAAACGTGCATTGGATTGAGAATTTATTGTTGTCATAGTGGGGAGGGGGTTTAAATTGCTTGTGGTTTTCTGCCCATTCATTGAGGATGAGTTAAACCCTTTTGACATTTGAAGAATTGTACAAGTTTTGTATCTTAACCAGTTCCGCTTGTAACTTAGACAAGTCCTTTGATTCTCGTGTTTTCCATGTTTTTGCGCTAATTAGAAAGTTCCATTTTTTTAAATCATTTTGATTGCGGCCCTTCAACTTAAAAACTCTTCGATTGTTATGCAGGCAAAACAGTGAATAGTGGAATTTGCATATCGTGTAGGACAGAAGGCGCGCAGAGAACCTTGAGGTGTTGAGAAAACGTCTCCCAGAATCCTCAATCTACCCTTACTTGAGGTGGAACATGAAACTTATTAGTATGTAGATAGCAATAATGAGTTAAAAACTTACTATTAACTCAAATCCTATAGAGCTGCAAAGGCAGGTTTCCTTGTTTCGTTATGCATCGAACTTGATAGAGGCATTCAAAACTGTACCAATAAACTGATTACTTGGGTAAGAGTGATATAAATTAGTTCAGTGAAGCAAATTTGGTTTTTACACCTTGAATGAAAAGAGCAGGATTGGTCATTCCATGTTCGGCATTGATTGATTTCCAGGGGCAATTAAGCTGAAATTTTTCTCTTGAATTTATATTGAGAATCTATCAAAGTATCTTGTATAAAACTAAACCAAGTGACAATACTAAGTATACATGGAGAAACCTGAACACTTTCAGATTAGATGGAAATCTCAGCAACAAAAATTGAGCAAAATCTTCGTATAACTTACAAAATTTGTTCTGCCTATAAACAGAAATACTTCAAGATACCTTAATAGAGTACACTAAATCCTCTGGGCCAAGCATTACCAAGGAGCTCCATCAAACCTTCAAATATTTAATAGCAGTCTGAACGTCCTTATCTCCTCTACCACTGCAGTTAAGCACAACCTTAGTTCCATTCGGAAGAGTTGGACACAGCTTCTCTAAGTAGGCCAGTGCATGAGATGTTTCCAGAGCGGGGATAATGCCCTCCAACCAAGATAACCTTTTGAAGGCTGCAAACGTAAAGGCATAAGTGAAACTTGAATGGGTTTAGAAGATACATCACAAAAATGCAACAGAAGTGGAAGCCAGTTACTGACAAGAAAATAGTAATAACTTCAAAGGGAAGCCAGTTACTGACAAGAAAATAGTAATAACTTCAAAGGGATCCAAATTATACGCAAAGCTTTGAACTAAGAGCAAGTGAAGTCACTTATCACCTTCCAAAGCCTCCTCATCTGTGATACTGTGGTACTCTGCTCTCCCCAAATCTTTCAAGAAGCTGTGTTCTGGCCCAACTCCAGGGTAATCCAACCTAATAATCCGGGGAGAAAACCAGTTAGAAGACATAATTCATAGCGATATGCCTATCCCACTCAGGATTTCCTAATAGCATAATAAGCACTTTGGTAACAAGTAAAGTTCAAGTTATTACCCAGCACTGATAGAGTGGGGCTCAACTATCTGCGCATCTTCATCCTGCAGTAGATAGCTCATAGCTCCATGAAGAACACCCACCTCTCCCTTTGTCAAAGTGGCAGCATGTTTACCACTGTCTAGACCAAAACCTGCTGCCTCCACCCCAATCAACCTCACATCTTTGTCATCAACAAACTCATGGAACAGTCCCATAGCATTCGAACCTCCTCCAACACATGCAACAAGCACATCTGGTTTCCCACCCCACTTCTCTAATGATTGCTTCCTCGTTTCTTTACCGATCACTGCATGGAACTCCCTAACCATCATGGGGTAAGGATGTGGTCCTGCAACAGAACCAAGTATGTAATGAGTTGTTTCGACATTTGTAACCCAATCCCTTATAGCTTCTGAAGTAGCATCCTTGAGCGTAGCAGTTCCAGAGTGGACAGCTCTAACCTACATGTAAATTTGGGGAAGCTAATTAAATATCAGAAAAAGTTGACTCAAATGCAAAAGAAAAAGTTACAGTTTCAAGCTGCAAAAGATATACTTATGTAATTATCCCCATCGAATAGCAAACCATGATTTGAAATATGACCATGCGTTGCAAGAAGAGGATGGAAAAAATGAACTGAAGATTGACCATCTACAGGAACATATCACAGAAGACAAGCAATGGTACATGCAACCTTCTGTTATTAAGCCATCAGCAGAATGACGAGTGGTCTTCAGATCAAAATCGAGGCAGGGAAATTTATCCAAAAAAGAAAAAGAAAACAATCAATATCAAGACTAATTGTAAGTAACCTTGTGCCATCATCCATTTCTAGTTGGTAGTTGAGGTTTTGGTATTAAGATAGTCAAGCTCAAGAACAAAGATGGATCACACAAGCATTGCAGATCAATAATTTTTTTTAGTTAAACATCATGCTACCTTCAATTTACTTGACTGATTCATAAATTTTAAGAAGATACACTCTCCTCATCAGTACACATCTAATCCCTACTCTCCAAGTTCATAAAAATTCATAGCATATTCTATTTTTCCCATTTACCAATATTTTGCACGCATACATTGTGTAAGGTTGCCTACGATAGACCCTTGTGATCCGGCCCTTCCCCGGACCCTGGGCATAGCGGGAGCTTAGTGCACCGGGCTGCCGTTTATACATTTGTTCCTTGAACGTATAATCCATCCATGGAGCATAGAGAAGAAACCACACAATTTTTTTTGTTAGTGTCACTGAGAGTAGCCGATTCAGTTAATAAAAGGTTGCACTCCTAGAGATTTTCGGTGAAGCTGCAAAAGTCAATCAGTGAACTCCTTGTAGAAATTTTCAAAATCTCTCCTGGAGTACGCTAAGAACAGAACAGACAATCCACAATGTAGGACACACACCTCAGCTCCAAGCAGCCTCATTCTGAAGACATTCAGTGCTTGCCTCTCCATATCTTGAGCACCCATATAAATAACACACTCCAAACCAAACCGAGCACAGACAGTAGCAGTGGCAACACCGTGCTGACCAGCCCCTGTCTCAGCAATAATGCGTTTCTTTCCCAAGCGCTTGGCAAGCAAAGCCTGTGGGCACCAGTGTGGTTTAGATCTTCCCTCTTCAAGTAGATCAATGGTCCTTCACCATCTGCACGTTTATAATGCTCAGTAAGCCGCTCTGCAAAATAAAGAGGGCTCTCTCTGCCAACATAATCTCTCAATATTCCTTGTAGTTCTTTCTGCAGTCAGCATAAATCATGTAAACGAGTTAGAATTTCTATAGGGGTCATAACAAGTCTTCCTAATGCAAAGCAACTGAAATCAATCAGCTACCCACAATCTCAGAACGATTCGAGTCGACTTATCAATCCTCTTTATCTGTTCGGAACTGTTCAAATTATTTACATTCAAATACTAAATAGTTTCTCCTTTAAGGCAATTACTGAAATTAGGGGTTCTCTAAATCCCAAGTCAAATGAAAAATAAAAATTTGAAAAAAGGGGGTTGAGTGAATAAGCTCAGAAGTCATAGCTACAATTGTTTATATCAGAATAAACACTTCAATTATACTAAATTGCCAACAAAATTGTAGCTCATGCACTAAGAAATTATGCTTAAAGCAAATGTGTATACTTTATTTTAAAACACGCACAATATATGCATTTGAAGCTAGTTCTCAGGAATTTGCTAATTTGTGCCCACCTATTTCATCACGTAATAAAGACACAGACTTTGGATATCAAGAAATACTAGTCCACTAGTTTCATCATTTCACGATTGAATAACTAAGAGAATAGCTTCTTTTTTTGGTCAGTTTCACTATTCATATTTTAAAGGATAAGAGAAAAATCAGAAAAGGGTCAGACATCTAATAATAAGTGGCTAACTCCGGGAAAACAAAATAGCCGGTTGTAACGTCCAATCAATCAGATCTGCTCTTCTTACAAAATGCATAATGCGGTTAAAAAAACAATAACATCAAGTACATCTCAATCCCAAAACTAACATCAAGTAATCTACCATTTCGCTCTAATTGGGCCCAATCTCATTCCAATACTCGAAAAATGAAACTAAATCAGCAATTTAAGAATGCAAAAAATCAAACACCTGAAAGTCATGGTCGGTAGCGAGCGAATTGAAGGCGGTTTCGAGCTCGTCGAGAGCATGCATTAGTGTTTCGGGTACATATTTCCCCCCAAATTTCCCGAACCGGCCGAACGAATCGGGTCGTTGAACGACGGCGGGTTCCGCAACGTCCTGAACCGACATTGATTGTACACAAACATTTGCAGGTGGCTTGGTGGGTGAAATCGTAATTTTGCTGAGTTTTAAGGGTATTTGCGATTGGAATAAGGGGGAGGAGGAGAAGCAGTGGTGGGGCTTCGTTAGCTGTGGAGCTGTTTGGCTCGGTGAGGTGAAGGCCATGTTTGGTTGATCTAAAATTAAAGGATTTTCATCTAAGAGATGGACGACAACTTTATGAAAGGTAAGTGGGACCCAGTTGAATGACGTGGCTGTTTTACAAATTTAGAATCCAGAGAGATTCTCTTTTGTACCGGACAATATTAACCCATAATAGGACGAATTACTATTTTTCATCCATATTATATTTATTTATTATATGCATTTCAGTATAAAAATATTTAATAATTTGTTTTTCTTTTAAGGTATTTTTACATTTTTATAAAAGAATTATTAATAGCTTTAGTTATAGAAATATTTGTGTAGAGCTGGAATTGAGGAATGTTACTAGTTTATTATACATTAAGGGTGTGTTTGGTACGAAGGAAAATGTTTTCTATGGAAAATGTTTTCCTAGAAAATGTTTTCATGGAAAATGACTGATTTTATCGCTTATTTTCTCTTGTTTGGTTGGTAAGTGGAAAATATTTTTCGGAAAATATTTTCTATTGTTTGGTTAGAGAGTAGAAAATAGTTTTTTTAGGAAAATATTTTTTATGCAACTCTGCTCACCCCTCCCCCTCCCCCTCCCACCTCCCCCCACCCCTCCCCCTCCCCCACCCCTTCCCGAAGTCTCTAAAAATTGACACAATCTAAAGGAACTAATGTGATGCTTTACTTTTTAACGCAAAAACCGCGTATTTTCGAACCCGTAAACTTTATAATTTCTAAACCCGTAAACTTCCAAACACATAAACCTCTGAACTCATAATTTTGGAACTTGTAAAATTTTGAGCCTTTAAATCGATAAATAATAAAATTAAAAACTAAAAAANATTTGAAATTGCAAAAAAAAAAAAATTTAAGGTAAAAAAAATAATTTTTTTGCGGGAGGGGGGATGGAGGGGTAGTAGGGTGGATGGTAACGGAAAAACTGAAATTTAAAAAAAAAAACCTTTTTTTGGAAAGGGGGTGGGTTGGGTTGGTGAGGGTGAGAAAGGTTGAGAAGGAGCTTCGGAAAATGTTTTCCCTTCTTTTGATAAGGAAAATATTTTCCTCCAATTGGAGGAAAATGAATTGATAAGAAAATGTTTTTCAAAATATTTAAGCCAACCAAACATGGGAAAATTGGAATCTTCATACCAAACACACCCTAAGGGTCATTTGGTCAGGAGCAAAGATATGGGGATTGTAATCCCACATTCTACGTGGGAAGGTAATATCAAAATCTTGATATAAACTTATACCGATTTTAATTAATATCAACAATCAAACATGAAATAGATGTAACCCAAATTTTATGCTAGAATTAACTCTGAACTCATTTTGAGACAGAGCTTTTTGATGAATCGTTTTGTTCTTTTTTAAAAGAAAATGAAAAAGATGGAGGCAGTAAGTGTTGCTTTATTTCCTTATATTGCCAAGACCTGATGTTGTAATTCATCGAGGGTGGAGCAAAGTAAATGTGCGGAATACGATCATTTAACCAATGGTTTGAATTTTCTTTCTTATGGTTAATATCATACTTATATTCTAATAGCCTGTTTGGCCAAGTTTTTAAAATCAGTTTACTTTAAAAACTTTTTTTTCAAAAGTACTTCTAGTGAGAAACAATTTGTTTTTGGTTAATTAATTTAAAAATTACTTCTAAGTAGGGGTGTTCAAAATCGAACCGAAACCAATAACCGAACCGAAACCGAAGCTTAATGGCTTATTGGTATCGGATTAACGATTTAACAGACGGGGAACGGATTGAAATTTTTTCATTAACGGCTTATTGGTTTGGGGGCGGATTATTCAATTTTCTTAACGGATAATCCGTTAAACCGTTAAGAATATATATGTATATATAATTTATTGTTATCCATAAATATATTAAATATCAAAAACCCTTCCACTTCATTCTTCCACTCTTCCAGTACTTTATCACTTAGTTCTAACGCCTAATTCCTAAATAATCAGAATTATGAAAAATATGTAACATAATTCAAATGAATGACATAAGAAAGTAGAACTCAGGTTTTTGTTGTCATCTTCATATTACCGTTTTAGGCTGCTCAATGTTGCCATTAAGGAGCTACTAGATTTAGAATTTTCTGTATCATTTACCAAAATAAATCTTGAGAAAATAAGGTTGATAAGTCGCATCGTTTGGCTCAAATCCGGAGAAAGTCAATTTGTCTTGAAGCATTTGAACGGTTTAGAGATTAATTTGGATGACATGCATTTCTTTCGCCGTTAGTGCAGTAGTGCTACCACTTGTGGAATATAGATTGAATTAGGCCGATAAACCGCCCGATAAGAGTAAACCGATACCAGTCTGCCCGATATCTTATCGGGTGGCTAGCGGATTAATATGTTTAAAAGCGATAACCGATAAGCCAAACCGTTAAGAGTAAATAACCGCCCAATTCGCCCGATAAGCAGCCCTACTTCTAAGCAGCAATTAGTGTTTGGTCAAGCTTTTAAAAAGTGCTTCTAAGTATATATTTTTTTCGAAAAAATACTTTTGGGGAGAAAATACTCTTTTTTGCTTCTCTAAAACTGCTTTTATTTTTACTAAAAAGTGTTTGTTTTTCTTCTAAAAGTTTAGCCAAACACTTCAACTTTAGAGGGGAAAAACAAGTTTTTGAAGGGGAAAAAGGTGATTTTGGGTTTGGAGAAATTAAAGCTTGGCCAAACAGGGTATATGACAAGAGCATAAATACTACTTTTGGGAAAAAAAATACTCTTTTTTGTTTCTCCAAAACTGCTTCTGTTTTTACTAAAGGGTTTGTTTTTCTTCTAAAAGTTTAGCCAAACACTTCAACTTTAGAGGGGAAAAACAAGTTTTTGAAGGGGCAAAAGGTGATTTTGATATGGTAGAAAAGCATGATGATGTTGATGACTTGTGTGCTATGCTTTCTGAATGCAACCTGGTAGGAAATCCTAAGGAGTGGTGGATTGATTCTGGAGCCACTCGCCATGTTTGTGCAATGAGAGAAGCATTTTCTACATATGCTTCTGCTGGACCCGAAGAGACGCTTTCTATTGGAAATGCTGCTACAGCAAAAATTGAAGGATATGGGAAGATATTTCTCAAAATGACTTCCGGCAAAGTGGTAACTTTGAACAACGTCCTTCATGTTCCCGAGATTAGGAAGAATTTAGTCTCTGCTGGACTTCTTGTTAAGCACGATTTTAAGTGCATTTTTATGTCCGACAAGGTTGCAATAAGTAAGAATGAAATGTTTGCAGGAAAAGGTTACCTCACCGAGGGCCCTTTTAAGCTGAATGTAATGATTATTGAACACAATAATAAAACTTCAGCTTCTTCTTACTTACTTGAGTCAAATAATTTATGGCATGAACGTTTGGGTCATGTCAATTATAAAACCTTGCGAAAAATGATTAACTTGGAAGTATTGCCTAAGTTTGAATGCGAAAAATCAAAATGTCAAATATGTGTGGAATCTAAGTATGTTAAACATCCTTATAAGTCGATTGAAAGGAATTCAAATCCTTTAGACTTAATTCACACAGATATTTGTGACATGAAGTCAATACCATCTCGCGGTGGAAAGAAGTATTTCATAACTTTTATTGACGACAGTACTTGATATTGCTATGTTTACTTACTTAATAGTAAAGATGAAGCAATAGACGCGTTCAAGCAATACAAAAATGAAGTTGAAACTCAACTTAACAAGAAAATCAAAATGATAAGAAGTGATAGGTGTGGTGAATATGAATCTCCTTTTGAACAAATATGTTTAGAATATGGAATTATTCATCAAACAACGGCCCCTTACACGCCCCAATCCAATGGGATTGCAGAAAGAAAGAATCGTTCATTAAAGGAGATGATGAACGCATTCTTGATAAGTTTTGGATTGCCACAGAACTTGTGGGGGGAAGCCGTTCTTACGGCTAGCCGAATATTAATTCGAGTACCCCATAGCAAAACACAATCCAATCCATATGAAAAATGAAAAAGAAGGAAGCCCAACTTGAATAAGTGTGGGGGTGTTTGGCAAAAGTGCAAATTCCTAAACCCAAAAGGGTAAAAATAGGACCGAAAATCGTTGATTGTGTTTTCATAGGATATGCGACCAATAGTAAAGCATATCGATTTCTGGTTCATAAATCAGAAAATCCCAACATTCATAATAATACAATTATAGAATCAGATAATGCTGAGTTCTTTGAAAATATATATTCGTATAAAAAGGAATGCGAGTCGATTGTTGAAGGATCAAAACGACCTCGAGAAGAAACAAAAGAAAGTACATTTAATCAGGAGGATCCAAGATGTAGTAAACGTCAAAGAACGTCTACTTCGTTTGGACCAAATTTTGTGACTTTCTTATTGGAAAATGAGCCTCGAACATTTAAAGAAGCTATGTCTTCTTCGGAATCATTGTTCTGGAAAGAGGCAGTCAATAGTGAAATAGAATCCATATTGAACAACCATACATGGGAATTGGTTGATCTTCCTCCTGGAAATAAACCTTTGGGTTGTAAATGGATCTTTAAAAGAAAAATGAAAGATGATGGCACTATTGATAAATTTGAGGCAAGGCTTGTTGTCAAAGGGTATAGACAACGAGAAGGTCTTGACTACTTTGATACATATTCTCCGGTGATGAGAATTACGTCCATACGACTGCTAGTAGCTATAGCTGCAATTTATGGTCTTGAAATTCATCAAATGGACGTAAAGACAGCCTTCTTAAATGGAGATTTGGAGGAAGAAATCTACATGGAACAACCTGAAGGGTTTGTGGTTCCAAATAAAGAAAAGAAGGTATGTAGACTTGTTAAGTCCCTCTACGGACTAAAACAAGCACCTAAACAATGGCATGCGAAATTTGACCAAACAATATTGTCAAATGGTTTTAAGATAAATGAATGTGATAAATGTGTGTACATTAAAAATGTTCCAAATCACATAGTCATTGTTTGCCTATATGTGGATGATATGCTGATAATGAGTAATGACATTGGCAACATAAATGCGACTAAGCGTATGCTAACTAGCAAGTTTGATATGAATGACTTAGGAGTTGCGGATTTAATTCTGGGGATTAAGATCCAAAAGACTCCTCAAGGTCTGGCATTGTCACAATCTCATTATATTAAGACAGTACTTGAAAAATTCAAGAACTTATGGTTTAAAGTTGCAAAGACTCCAATTGACGTGAATCTTGCATTAGCAAAGAACAAAGGCCAAAATATATCGCAATTGGGTTATGCTCGTGTGTTGGGATGCTTAATGTACATCACGAATTGTACACGACCAGATATAGCTTGTGCTATAAGTAAACTGAGTCGATACACGAGCAATCCAGGTCAATCTCATTGGATGGCAATGAAACGAGTTTTGGGATATTTAGAACATACCCAAAACTTTGATTTGCACGACAGTAAATATCCTGCGGTGATTGAAGGATATTTTGATGCAAATTGGATCACCGGTTCAACTGATTCGATGTCCACAAGTGGATATGTATTCACTATTGGTGGAGGTGCGTTATCTTGAAAGTCGTCCAAACAAACTTGTATTGCCCGCTCTACAATGGAGGCTGAGTTCATAGCCTTAGATAAAGCCGGTGAAGAAGCTGAATGGCTCCGAAATTTCTTGGAAGACATTCCATTCCGGCCCAAACCGTTGGCACCAATATGCATACATTGCGATAGCAAGCGACAATTGGAAGGGCTGGGAGCGTTATGTATTACGGTAAATCTCGTCATATACGACGAAGACATAAAACCGTTAGGCAACTACTCTCTAGAGGAATTATCACGATTGATTATGTAAAGTCAAGTGATAATGTGTCAGATCCACTTACAAAAGGCCTAACTAGAGAGGTAGTTGAGAAATCATCAAGGGGAATGGGACTATGTCCAAGAACAAGTCATTATGGCGGTAACTCTACCTAGAAGACTGGAGATCCCAAGATCTAGGTTCAAGGAGATCAAACAAAGTCATTAATGACGGTTCAACATTGTCAACAAAAATTTTGGTCCATTCTCATGATGAGACAATGTTCAGTACCAAGGAAAAAGTGTTAAGGCTTTTTAATGATTTCTAAATTTGATACGTGGTATATCAAATAGTGTATCTACGGGATGACACGTTTAGGAATCACCTATGTAAGTGTGAAGTGTTAGCCGCTTCAAGGAGAATTTTGCAAGGCCAATTCTCTACGCACTTATGAAACCAGGCGGTGTTCATGGAGGAAACGAACACAACAATGAGAACTAAAGGCGGTTAAGGGTTGATTGTGTGACTTATGGTTGTCTAGGTATACACTAAAGTTCGATGGTTCAAAGATATCAAATCTACCGATCGACCGAGTATATCCGACATAAGTTCACTACGGAAAGTTCAAAGGGAAACCTACTTATCCAGATGCAATTAATCCATGCTTGCGAATCACATAAGTTTTTCATGCATACTTCCGTGATATAGCCATTCCCCATTCATGTGGGGGATTGTTGAGTTTCTTTTTAATATGGAAAGGTATTAAAAAGAGGGTGAATGGGAAATGGAGGGAAAATGAAATTTTTGAGTAAAATTTTAAGTTTCCCTCTCTTTTTAATGAGACATTGTCCCATATTGGAAGAGGAAAAGGATTTTGGTGGGTTTATATACAAATGCTCTTCTTGTAGCTCTTAAAGAGTTAAGAAGAAGGCAAGCCTCGCGCTGTCGTCGTCGTCCTCGCTCGGCTCGGCTCGGCTTCGGCTTCGGCTTCGGATTTGGTCAAATGATCGATTGATTGATTAATTTTTTGGACCAAATTTATTTGTTAATAGTAAATATTAACGTAATATTATCCGTGTTTGTAACGGATATGTTCCGATCCGTGGATTTGTTCCAGCAGCCTAGTGCGTCTCACCATGATTAATTGCTTGCTCCATAATTGCAAGTGGTTGCTCCATTAATCAGCAGCCTGGTGCTCCATCCACCATGGCCAAGTGCTCCACTAAATGAGTGGCAGCGGGTCCGTTTTTAGCAGCTAACTACACTATAAATAGATGGTGCAAGCAGCTTGTTGAAGACAGACAGACAGAAAACGAAAAAATAGGAGCAATCTGCCTTCTCTTCAATTTACACTCAACATTTGGCTATAACTTGCAGTCCTTCCTCTCAGAATTTCCATTCGACTTCTGAGTTCTCTTCCCTTATTCTGTATTGTTTTTAACTACAAACAAAGCATCCGTAAGTGTGATTTGCTGCCGAACTTTGTGTTCGCTGAAACACTGGGGTTTGATGTATGATCACGCCCAACTATGCCTTATAAAAAGGACTCTGCGGACATTGCAAATATAACCCGAGTATTACGCCCCAGGGTCGAATCCACAGAGAGTTAACCTATCAACTGCTACCTTCAGACCCACTAAGTCTTCAGAACCAGCTTCCCAAATATTCAAATCTCAGTTGAGTGTTCTTTAACAACTAGCTTGCAAATAACTAAATGGCTGTAACTAAGTAAAAATAAAGGTTGTAAACAATTATGAGAAAAAGCTAAGGCAATGATTTCCCCTATTGATGGAATCCCTTCTGTTTATGCTCATACAAATTTACCCACACATCTCTATCAATCATGAACGCTAATCTTACCGTAAATCTCTCCCGAGTAATCACAGTAATTTACTATTGCACTTCCGAGATACACTAGCTTACTTTATTTAGCACAATTCAATTTAGATTGCACCCAAGGCTTCGTTATTCCTAATCCCGCCTTTAAACCCGCAATTATAGATTCCTCTAATAATCTAGGAGTGGTGTTGTTCAACAATACCCTAAATATGCACTCTTTTCCAAGTTATGCACACTAAATAGGCACAGCTAATTGAGGATCCTGTCAATTAACTACAACAAACACGAAGTTGAACAAATAAAGATTAAACTAGCAATTTGTATTCACATAAACAAGATTCATCACCATAGGTCCATCAATGCCTTAGACAAGAATTTAGCTACTCATAGATATGGAAACATAAACTAAGCTTGAGTTCATCATAAAATCAAAAGAAAAGAAGAAAGATGTTTAGAGTACTTTCTCACAATTGTTTTCCTTGCTAAGAAACCTAAAAAATCAATACATGCCTCTCTTGGGCGAAGTCTAATGTTTTAAATAGGGTTTAGGTCTAAAAATCCCGTAATTGACACTTTGGTCCCAGAAGTTTCTGCGCCTGCCGCGGTTCTGCCGCGGTCGCGGTAGAACCGGGGCCAAACACCCTCGCGGATTCTCACAACTTCTGCAGCTACTTCCCACCGCAGTCGCGGTGAAACCGCGGTGGATCCAATTCTCTGAATCTTCGGCCTGTTTTTGCCCGGGTCACTTAGGAAATTTCACAGTTGGCCTCTTTTTCATCACTTTTGACTCCAAAACTGCTCCTTAGCCGTCTTTATGCATATATCACCTACAAATCATGAAAAACACTAATAAGAGCATTTTGTCATCACTTTTAGCATTAAAACTACACAAGAAGGTGATTATTTAAGGTGTGATTATAGTCAAATTCACCTATTATCAACACCCCACACTTAAATCTTTGCTCGTCCTCGAGCAACTAAACCACACTTCTAGGCCTAACTGCTCAATGCATTGCCCCAATTTATGTCACACCTGCTATTATCACTGATCGACCCAAGCAGTGCACAATCGTATCTCAAATGCAGACTCTCATACCAGACACACTTGTGCTCACTCTAATTACTCTAACAGAAGTGAAGACTCACTTTTTCTTCCTGAGTCACATGCCCTCACATAAACAAAATCTGAGAGAAGTTCCACACACATAAAATTCAATAATAAGGAACCATATATGGAAAGAATTCACTCACTCTCAGCAAAGAGCATTCACATGCCACACAGACACACTATAAGCTTGCCCCTAATGTAATACTCCACTAATCGAGCCATTCAGTCAAAGATCAAGAGGTCTTTATAGG
The DNA here is from genome assembly GCF_001879085.1 of Nicotiana attenuata. Lineage (NCBI taxonomy): Eukaryota > Viridiplantae > Streptophyta > Magnoliopsida > Solanales > Solanaceae > Nicotiana > Nicotiana attenuata. The sequence goes on from NW_017671031.1 coordinate 376,725, forward strand.
TTGTAATATAGGCTAAGGGACGGGTAGGATATATTTGGATATAGTGACTAACCTCCCTAAGCACTTTTAATACACACTTCTTTTTATTTCACCTTCATGTTCAACCCAATTATTTTTCCACATTTTGTTTCACTTGTGACCCCCACTTTTCTTTAGGTACACTGGCTTTCTCTTCTTTTTTTTTTTTCATATTGATTGTACACTGCCAGTTCACCAACCAGAACCTTCATTGTTGATTCCCTTTTTTTTTCACTAACTCTCTCCCACCCCACACTTTGACTTTTGTATATTCTTCAGTGATTCAAGTGCTTCTAGGAGGTAACGGTTCAAACAATTAGCTTATTCAAACACAGCGATTTAGATCATTATAGGGTTATCAAAGAATAGGCTTCAGGCTCAAAGGGGTTAACTATGGTAATATTCACAGGTGGATTCTCAAGTATAAAGGGTTGCACAAAGAAATGCCTCAATCATCTCTAAAACCACACAGGGCAAGTTCTAGGTATCATATGCACGCATAGGATGCAAGTAACAACTCACACACACTTAGCATGTAACTCATTCCGAATCAGTTCATCAACACAATCATACGAGTGTTCAAGCAAGACAAGATGTGCAAATTTAAGGCATATATTTTGGGGCCACATACAAGCTTAGATCTTACACCCTTAGTTCGTTTTCTTTGCAAGTGTGCACATTTGGGGTTACATTCTGACCTTCACCCATTTAATCCTAAAACTATAAAAGAAAAATCTACCTAACCCGGTTCAAGAAAAACCCTTGAAAAAGAACCGTGGTCAAAAGAAAAACCAAGGGGGAGGTACTACACTACCTAAAAGAAGAAAATAAAATAAAAAAAATTCTACATGGACTACTTCCCTCAAGAGTACTGTCCACATAGTCCGTCATCAGGAAGAGTCCTCTACAATTTTATATATATATATATATATATATATATATATATATATATATATATATATATATATATATATATCTGACTTTTACCCTCAAGAGACCCGTCAACAAGTGTCCGTCGTTGGCCAAGTCAGCTACTCCTAATATAACTTACTCACATATGTACACCACATCTACTGCTACCACAAAACAACAACTATATACAAT
>NW_017671032.1:0-34029 GCF_001879085.1 Nicotiana attenuata
GTTTTAAAACAACGTAACTACTAATTAATCCTAAAATATGAAATTAGATCCTAAATGCAAATGTCAAGCATGGTTTTTTTATATTTTTCATATGAATTAAAATGCACAAATAAAATGCAAACAATGAACAGAAAATAACACAAAATTCACAAAATTATAAAAATAAAGAAAATCATTTTGTTTGAATTTTGGGATTCACATAGGCAAAAATCACGTGCTCACAGCTGCCCCTCTTTGCCCGGAAACACGAAGAGCTTCCGCGCAAAGATAATTGAGCGGAAACGAGCGATTTTTGCCCGTTCGAATATTCCGTGTGAAGCAATTTGAAAAGTTTGACCGCACCCTGCTTCAAAGGTTGCCTACATATCCTTGGCTAAAAAGGAATCAGGTCAGTGTAGTTCGGGAAGGTTTGGTAGCTGGGACTACCAGGAGCTGTGACTTCACTGCTGTTGCTACTGCTACTGCTCACTGACCACCTTATTACACCGTGTAAAAATAAAAAGAAGCTAGCCTAAGCTATGATCTATGAATTACAAAAGGTCCTATCTATGTCTTCAAACTTGCTCTTGTATTGCCTTGAACTTGTATTCTTCCGATGGAATCCTTGTTGTTGCCTTGAATTGTGATTGGAGATGTTTTGCCTTTCCTCCAATTGATGCTTGACTGCTGAAATTTGAAATATATGCCTCTATTCTCCAGGCGGGCTCCTGATTGTTGACGCTTGACAAGTATTCCCTTATTCTCTAGGTGGGCTCCTGATTGATGAAGCTTGAAAAGTATTCCCTTCTTCTCCAGGCGGGCTCCTGACTTCAACAAAGCAGACAAACAAAGAAAATTTTCTGCCCCAGTGTGGTGGCTGGGCACATCATGTTATCAAATATTAAAAATTAACGGATAGAATTTGAATTGTACTTCCCTTGTTTTCCAGGCGGGCACCTGACTGCTGAAGCTTGAAAAGTATTCCCTTGTTCTCCAGGTGGGCTCCTGATTGCTGAACTTGAAAAGTTTTCCCTTGTTCTCCAGGTGGGCTCCTGACTGCTGAACTTGAAAAGTATTCCCTTGTTCTCCAGGTGGGCTCCTGACTTCAACAAAGCAGACAAACAAAGAAATTTTTTTGCCCCAGTGTGGTGACTGGAGTACAGCATGTTATCAAATATTAAAAGCTAAAATTGGAATTGTACTTCCCTTGTTCTCCAGGTGGGCTCCTGACTGCCGAAATTTGAAATATTCCCTTGTTCTCCAGGTGGGCTCCTGACTGCAACGCTTGGAAAGTATTCCCTTGTTCTCCAGGTGGGCTCCTGACTGCAACAAATAAATAAAACAAAGAACATTTCCTGCCCCAGTTTGGTGGCTGGGCACAAACATGATTGTTAAATTGAATTATTCTACCAACTATTATAAGAATGTGAAAGCTAAATCCTATTATCCAGGAAGGTCCTGATAACTCCTAACAATTACTAACCTAAGCTATATCTTCTAAAGGTATTACTCCCACTACATTTGTTGTCTAAAGGGTCTTAAACTACTTCCCATTATCCAGGCGGGTCCTGACAACTTCTAGTTAAAAGACAATTTTAACCTAAGCTATATCTACTGAAGGTATGACTTCCACTGTATTTTGTTATCTAAGCAGACCTTAAAACTACGTCCCATTATCCAGGAGGGTCCTGAAAAATCAAAACTCGAGTCTCATCTTAAGTGTGCCAATTCTACGGCTGAACAATATCTTGTTACCTAAAGGAGGTCTTAAAACTATGTCCTATTATTCAGGAGGGTCCTGACACTCCTAATTGAATCCTATCTTAGACAACCTATGTTCTTTGGGATACATTTGTGCTAAATTATGCTATTCATGATTGTTTTGAAAAACTAAGTCCCATTTTCCAAGAGGGTCCTGAAAGTTTTCAGTCATACCTGTTTGGGTGCTACCTTTCCTTACGGAGGGTTTCTCCGAAATGAACGGAATGTCTGCCCCTGTTTCAATCAAAGAAAAATCTTGTCAATTTTAAAAATGGTGGCTAGTTGCTGGCATTCTTGCTAGATGCATCCCTGCTGCTGGGCTCCGCTCCGTCCCGCTTTCCTGGCTTTGCCTTGAATCCCCTCGGCTTTCTGACCGAATTTCAACCCCTTGACTCTGATGACCCAAGTGTTCTGTCCCATATTGTTATTTTCGTGTTTCTGATCCCTCTTTCGAAACTTCGCTTCTTCCCCACAATTATCGATTAATCCGTCGATGACCCTTCAAGTGGTCCTTTATGCCTTACTTTGCTTTTGACATCTTTGATATATTCTGGCCCTGCCTGTACAACTAGGAAGCTGGTAGTTAGCCTTGACATTCCTTCCTTTTGTTTCGAACAGCACTGACACTGAAACATCGTAAAGATTGACCTCGAAAGAATGAAATGCAACGACCTCGAAGGTTAAGGATAAAGAGAATCCGAGAACGGATGATTTGTAATGAAGAAAGGAGAGAATGAGACTTATCTGAGTGGAACAGCTGGTACCATTGAGTATGCCATGCATTTGGATTGATCAGCCCAGTCTATCTAACCAATCAACTTTCGATTGCCACATTTGCTCTTCCGGACTTTCACGACCTGATTTTCACCCCAAACCTAGATCTTGCTCGTCCTGCAATGTCTTGAGAAGCTTTTGACCACAGACTTGTCTCATTGGCCTGTTTGAAAAACTCACCTTCGCCTTACGGTGTCCGTGAGGGTTTTCACCAATAAGACTCTCTCATTTTGATTTCTCTCAACTCACTTCGCCTTACGGTGCCCGGGAGGGTTTTCACCAATAAGACTCTCTCATTTTGATTTCTCTCAACTCACTTCACCTTACGGTGCCCGTGAGGGTTTTCACCAATAAGACTCTCTCATTTTTATCATTTTTCCTTGCACCGGAGTGTTGCCCGTGACGTGAATCACTTTTACTTGCTCGTATTGGCACTTCCTGAAGATTGATCAAAAGGTCTTTCTTTGGACCGTAATGCAGGATTTTGGATAGGGTTAGAAAGAAAGGGGTATTAAAGGCCCTAAAACAATTCAATGTGGGTTCACGACTACAACTTTCGGAATCAACTTTCTTGCACAACCGTAACTGCTGCCCCAGTTTCTTCGTGGGACTTTGGGATTTGTTTGATGTGACTGAACCNAATTACTTCACATATCGGGGTTAATTCCCTCATACAAGGTTAGAAAGGAGACTCACCCTCGCTCCCGAAGTTCCATATCCGGCTTCCAAGCCCTTCAGACGACTCGAACCGATGCCAACGCTCCCCAAAAATACCCCAAATAATGGGCAAACCAATGAAATACATACCCTAATACTTATAACAGTTCAATTTATATAAATTCCCAACTCCGCATTGAAAAGTTGACAAAATTGCCCTCGGGCCCACGTTCCCGGAATCCGAAATTTTTCAAACATAAACTTTACCCATAACCTCACGAACTCAAATATATAATTTATTCTCAATTTCATACCCAAAAGCATGGTCAAAATCCAAAAATACCAATTTTCTAGGTTTTCCCCCAATCCCCAAGTTTCTATCGCCTTAAAAGGTCTTAAACTACTTCCCATTATCCAAGCGAGTCCAGACAACTTCTAGTTAAAAGACAGTGTTAACCTAAGCTATATCTACTGAAGGTACGACTTCCACTGTATTTTGTTATCTAAGCATACCTTAAAACTACGTCCCATTATCCAGAAGGGTCCTGAAAAATCAAAACTCGAGTCTCATCTTAAGTGTGCCAATTCTACGGCTGAACAGTATCTTGTTGCCTAAAGGAGGTCTTAAAACTGTGTCCCATCATTCAGGAGGGTCCTGACACTCCTAGTTGAATCCTATCTTAGACAACCTATGTTCTTTGGGATACATTTGTGCTAAATTATGCTATTCATGATTGTTTTGAAAACCTAGTCCCATTTTCCAGGAGGGTCCTGAAAGTTTCCAGTCATACCTGTTTGGGTGCTATCTTTCCTTATGGAGGGTTTCTCCGAAATGAACGGAATATCTGCCCCTGTTTCAATCAAAGAAAAGTCTTGTCAATTTTAGAAATGGTGGCTAGTTGCTGGCATTCTTGCTAGATGCATCCCTGCTGCTGGGCTCCGCTCCGTCCCGCTTTCCTGGCCTTGCCTTGAATCCCTTCGGCTTCCTGACCGAATTTCAACCCCTTAACTCTGATGACCCAAGTGTTCTGTCCCATATTGTTATTTTGTGTTTCCGACCCCTCTTTCGAAACTTCGCTTCTTCCCCACAATTATCGATTAATCCACCGATGACCCTTCCAGTCGTCCTTTATGACTTACTTTGCTTTTTACATCTTTGATATATTTCGGCCCTTCCTGTACAACTAGGAAGCTGGTAGTTAGCCTTGACGTTCCTTCCTTTTGTTTTGAACAGCACTGACACTGAAACATCGTAAAGATTGACCTCGAAGGAACGAAATGCAACGACCTCGAGGGTTAAGGATAAAGAGAATCCAAGAACGGATGATTTGTAATGAAGAAAGGAGAGAATGAGACTTATCTGAGTGGAACAGCTGGTACCATTGAGTATGCCATGCATTTGGATTGATCAGCCCAGTCTATCTAACCAATCAACTTCCGATTGCCACATTCGTTGTTTCGGACTTTCACAACCTGATTTTCACCCAAACCCAAACTTTGCTCGCCTTGCGATGTCTTGAGCAGCTTTTGACACAGACTTGTCTCATTTGCCTGTCTGAAAAACTCGCCTTCGCCTTACGGTGCCCGTGAGGGTTTTCACTAATAAGACTCTCTCATTTTGATTTCTCTCAACTTACTTCGCCTTACGGTGCCCGTGAAGGTTTTCACCAATAAGACTCTCTCATTTTTATCATTTTTCCCTTGCACCGGAGTGTTGCCCCTGACGTGAATCACTTTTACTTGCTCGTATTGGCACTTCCTGAAGATTGATCAAAAGGTCTTTCTTTGGACCGTAATGCATCCTTTTGGATAGGGTTAGAAAGAAAGGGTATAAAAGGCTCTAAAACAATTCAATATGGGTTCACAACTACAACTTTCGGAATCAACTTTCTTGCACAACCATAACTGCTGCCCCAGTTTTTCGTGGGGACTTTTGGGATTTTGTTTTGATGTGACTGAACCTCCGGGAGAGGCTGCCTACGTACCCTTTCGGGATCAAGTCAAACGTAGTTCAGGTCATAGGAATTACTTTGTTGTTGCAATCTTTCCTTTTCTTACACTTTTTTTCTTTCTTTTCATTTCTTTTCTTTTCTTTATTTTTCTTTTCTTTTTTTTCTTTTTTTTTTCTTTTTTTTTCTCTTCTTTCCGTTGGACGGTGTTTTCTTGCTTCTTCACTGAGTTTCCTTGCTTGAGCTTCCGAGTTGTTATTGATTCCGAAAGAGGGGTATGAAAGAAAGTAAATGAGGCTCAAAAGGGGTAACAAAGGATAAAGTGTTTGGATAGCCGAACAAAATGCCTTCGTCATTTCAATATCAAAAATATGCCAAATACAATAAAGTACAATTAAACCAAGAAATCATACATAGTATCGCTTGACTGCATCAGAGTTGATAGCCATTTCTACACATTTTCCTTCCACATCTGTCAAATATAATGCGCCATTGGACAACACTCTGGTTACAACAAATGGCCCCTGCCAGTTCGGGGCGAACTTTCCTTTTGCCTCAGTCCAATGAGGTAAGATACGCCTCAACACCAATTGCCCTACTTCGAATCTCAGCGGACGCACTTTCTTGTTATATGCTCTTGCCATTCTCTGTTAGTACAACTGACCATGACATACTGCTGCCAATCTCTTTTCATCAATCAAACTCAGTTGTTCCAAGCGGGCTTTGACCCAGTCAACATCATCAATTTCCGCCTCGGCAATAATCCGAAGGGACGGGATTTCCACCTCTGCGGGTATTACTGCTTCAGTGCCATACACAAGTGAATAAGGAGTTGCCCCTACTGAAGTGTAGACAGTAGTGCGATAACCTAAAAGGGCGAAAGGTAACTTTTCATGCCATTGCCTAGTGCCCTCTACCATTTTCCGAAGTATTTTCTTGATGTTCTTATTAGCTTCTTCGACCGCTCCATTCGCTTTAGGACGATATGGGGTGGAATTGCGGTGTGTGATCTTAAATTGCTGGCATGTCTCTGCCATCAAATGACTGTTGAGATTGGCCCCATTGTCCGTGATGATTACCTTCGGGATCCCAAACCGACAGATGATATTTGAATGCACAAAATCGACCACTGCCTTCTTGGTCACAGATTTGAAGGTTTTAGCTTCAACCCACTTAGTGAAATAATCAATAGCTACCAGAATGAACCTGTGCCCATTTGACGCCGCTGGCTCGATCGGCCCAATGACATCCATTCCCCAAGCAACGAACGGCCATGGTGCCAACATTGTATGCAATTCAGATGGTGGAGAATGAATCAAATCTCCATGTACCTGACATTGATGACACTTGCGCACAAAACTGATGCAATCTCGTTCCATAGTAAGCCAATAATAACCCGCTCGGAGAATCTTCTTTGCCAATACATATCCACTCATATGAGATCCGCAAACTCCTGCATGTACCTCAGCCATGATAACTGTAGCCTGTTTAGCATCCATGCATCTCAATAATCCAAGATCTGGGGTTCTCTTGTACAACACTCCTCCACTGAAGAAAAAGCCACTTGCCAAGCGTCGAATTGCTCTCTTTTGATCCCCTGTAGCTTGTGCTGGGTACACTCCCATCCAGAGGTATTCTTTGATATCATGGAACCACGGCTCACCATCAAGCTCTTCTTCCACCATGTTACAATAGGCATGCTGATCTCGGACCTGAATTTGTAACGGGTCCACATAAGCCTTGTCTGGATGATGCAACATTGACGCCAAAATGGCCAAAGCGTCGGCAACCTCATTGTGAATCCTTGGAATATGCCTGAAATCTATTGATTGAAACCGTTGACAAAGTTCATGCAAACACTGCCGGTACGGTATGAGCTTCAAATCTCGTGTCTCCCATTCACCCTGAATCTGGTGTACCAGAAGATCCGAGTCACCCATGACCAAGATTTCCTGGACACCCATGTCTATAGCCAATCTCAAACCCAAGATACACGCCTCGTATTCAGCCATGTTATTGGTGCAATAGAAACGAAGTTGAGCAGTGACAGGGTAGTGTTGCCCTGTCTCGGAAATCAGTACTGCTCCTATCCCGACGCCTTTGGCGTTGGCAGCCCCGTCAAAGAACAGTTTCCATCCTGGCTTCTCGACTCGTTCTAATTCTTCAACATGCATTATCTCCTCATCGGGGAAGTATGTTTCCAAAGGTTCATATTCATCATCAACTGGATTTTCGGCCAAATGATCAGCCAGCGCTTGTGCTTTCATTGCAATCCGGGTCACGTAGACAATATCAAACTTCGTAAGCAAGATTTGCCATTTCGCCAGCCTCCCTGCGGGCATGGGTTTCTGAAAAATGTACTTCAACGGGTCCAACCGAGAGATGAGATAAGTGGTATATGCTGACAAGTAATGTTTCAACTTCTGCGCTACCCAGGTTAAGGCACAACACGTCCTCTCAAGTTGAGTGTACTTTACCTCATATGATGTGAACTTCTTGCTGAGGTAGTAAATCGCCTGCTCTTTCTTTCCTGTGATGTCATGCTGCCCCAGTACACAACCAAAAGAATTATCCAAAACTGTCAGATAAAGGATCAAGGGTCTTCCCGGCTCCGGCGGGACCAACACGGGTGGACTAGCCAAATACTCCTTATCTTGTCAAATTCTGCTTGACATTCATCCGTCCATCTAACTGCAGCATCTTTCTTTAACAGCTTGAAGATGGGCTCGCAAGTCGTTGTGAGCTGTGCAATGAACCTGCTGATATAATTCAACCTGCCAAGCAAACTCATCACCTCTTTCTTGTTCCTTGGCGGCAGTAGCTCCTGAATGGTTTGATCTTGGACGGGTCTAACTCAATACCACGCCGACTTACCACAAATCCCAATAACTTCCCAGATGGAACTCCAAACGCACACTTTGCTGGATTAAGTTTGAGGTCGTACCTGCGGAGTCTCTGGAAGAATTTCCTCAAGTCCTGGACATGGTCACATTGTTTCCTCGACTTTATGATCACGTCGTTTACATAGACCTCAATTTCCCGATGTATCATGTCATGGAACATGGTGGTCATCGCCCTCATATACGTTGCCCCTGCGTTCTTCAACCCAAATGGCATGACCCTATGACAATACGTTCCCCAAGGCGTGATGAATTCCGTCTTTTCCGCATCCTCCTTATCCATCAAAATCTGGTGATAGCCCGCATAACAATCCACGAAGGAACCAATCTCATGTTTGGCACAATTGTCGATCAATATGTGGATGTTTGGTAGTGGGAAGTTGTCTTTTGGACTCGCCTTATTGAGGTCACGGTAATCTACGCACACTCTGGTCTTTCCATTCTTCTTTGGCACAGGCACAACATTGGCTAACCAGGTGGGATACCGCGTGACCCGGATGACCTTTGCCTCAAACTGCTTGGTGACCTCTTCTTTGATTTTCACACTAATGTCTGTTTTAAATTTCCTTAGCTTCTGCTTGACAGGAAGGCATGCTGGGTCAGTGGGCAATTTGTGGACCACCAAATCAGTGCTTAAACCTGGCATGTCGTCATATGACCATGCAAAAACATCTTTGTACTCAGACAGTGCTTTAATTATCTCTTCTCTGAGCTGTGGTTCCAAATGGACACTTATTTTCGTTTCCCGCACATTCTCCTGATCCCCTAAATTGATTGCCTCGGTGTCATTCAGATTAGGTTTGGGTTTTTCTTCAAAATGGCTTAATTCTTTACCGATTTCCTCAAAAGCTTCTTCATCATCATATTCTATATCGTCATCACACTCAATTTCTTGTATTATTATGTCTGAGTTAGATTGGCATTTAAGACTGGGCTGAAGACTCCTCATGCATGACACATCACTGAAACCAGCGTAAAAGGGACTGTACAAGAAAGAAAAGAAAGACAAAATAAAAACTATCAGGAATGAAAAGGAAGGAAATTGCATTTCATTAATATTTAAGATAACAAGGTTTAACTCATCCAAACGGACGGAACATAGTATCAGAATTATAACCTTGGAAATAATCCAGATTAAACTGAAAGGAAATCAAAACTAACTACCAAGACTCCCTCCGGGTAGGAAGGGGAGTTGCTTCCCAGTTGTTAAGCTTTGCCTGGGGCCCCACGAACTGAACATCTGCCTTGCTTGGACCTTCTCCGGCCTCCAATACATTCACCTCATCAAACAACTTTTCAAACCTCTCAATCAGCTCCTTGTCGGGATCAACCACACTACTGGGCATTGCTGTTGCTAGGCGCTTCTTAGTACCAGGCCTGACAAAGGAACGGGAAAGGCGGGGAATAAGTTTTGGAAGGGTCCATACTTTCTTTTTCATTTTTCTAGCTCGCCTTATGTCTGCAGCAGTGGGCTTGAAACGTAAACCAAAAGTATCCAGGTTTGCAGGAAGGGATACGGGCTGTACGATGCCTTGTAAAGAAGCACCCAAGCCTTTTCCAGGTACAAATCCGTTCTTCAGCATTTCTGACGCAACCATGACGGATGCAGCAGCTACCTTTGGCACAGGAATACACTTCCCTTCCGGGATCTTTTCAACTGATACCGTATCAAAGACTTGATAAATCCATGGGCCTTTGTCATCCTCAGCTTCTGTGAAAGGCACAATGGCACCACCCAGAGTACACGAACTATCTTCCCCATGCACCACAATCTCTTTCCTGTCCTACTCGAATTTAACCATCTGGTGCAAAGTTGATGGCACTGCTTTTGCTGCATGGATCCAGGGTCGGCCGAACAAGAGATTGTAAGAGACGGCCACGTCGAGCACCTGAAACTCCATAGTGAATTCAACCGGACCTATCGTCAGTTCCAACACTATATCCCCAATTGTGTCCTTGCCTCCTCCATCAAATCCTCGCACACAAATACTATTCTTGTGGATTCTCTCACTGTCCACCTTTAACTTTTCCAGGGTGGAGAGAGGGCAAATGTTTGCACTGGACCCATTATCAACTAGCACCCGGGTGACCATAGAGTCTTCACATTTCACCGTGAGGTAGAGTGCTCTATTATGTTCAGTGCCTTCCAAAGGCAGCTCATCATCAGAAAACGTAACCCTGTTGACCTCGAAAATCTTGTTTGCTATTTTCTCTAGATGGTTCACAGAAATCTTATCTGGAACATGGGCCTCATTCAAAATTTTCATCAATGCCTGGCGGTGCTCGTCTGAGTGGATCAGTAATGATAGCAAAGAGATTTGTGCCGGGGTCTTTCTCAACTGTTCTATAATGGAATAATCTTGTGCCTTCATCTTCTTCAAGAATTCTTCTGCCTCTTCTTCAGTTACAGCTTTCTTTACTGATACTGGATTATCTTTGGTGAGTTTAGTCTTTCTCAGCTCGTCAGGAGCAAAGCATCTTCCTGAGCGAGTCAGCCCATGGGTTTCACAAACTTCTTCCTTAACTTCCTTCCCCTGATACATCACTATCACTCGGCCGTAATTCCATGGGACGGCCTTTTCACTAATTACTGGTAGCTGAGTCACTGGCTTGATGACAACCGGCTCTGTGCGAGCCCCTTTTACAATCACAACGGGCTTGACAGCTGCCCCCGACACTACCACTTTAGCTGGTTCTTGTTTGTCTGCAACATTGTTCAAAAGCTCCTTCTTTATTACTACGACTGGCTTGCTAACTATTTCTTCTACCTTGATCAATGCTCTCCCCTTTGTTACTTTCTCATTTGATCTATCCTCACTAGCCCTGATCATCATTACAGTTTGCAACGGTTTCTTATGCTCTCCCTTTTGGACTAGCTCAATCATATGGGTCTCGTGATGGGTTGGTAATGGATTTTGGGTGATGTTAGGCGTTTCTGGGGCTTGCACTTTAATTCGGCGGGTGTCAATGAGCTCCTGGATAGCCGTTTTTAAGTGCCAGCATTTTTCTGTGTCATGTCCCGGCGCACCTGAGCAATACTCACAACTCACAGAGTGGTCCAGATTCCTTGGGGGAGGATTTGGCAACTTGGGTTCAATCGGACTCAACATGCCCAACTGTCTCAATCTGTGGTACAAGCTAGTGTAAGATTCACCCAAGGGAGTGAAAGTCTTCTTCTTTTGCAGCCTATCATTCTTAAATGCAGGATTAGGTCGAAAACCTGTTCCAGTGGGATTTCTGCTGGTTCATGGGGGTGGGTAGGTGTTTTGAGCTGGGTAAGTATTTTGTGGGGTGGGTGCGCGCCATTGCGCATGGGTAGGAGGTTGGGGGTATGTTTGGGCATGGTGGACAGAGAAATTGGGGACAGGAGGTGGGTAATAGTGCTGCGGTGGGCCATATAGGGTGTGTGGGTAGGTTTGGGGGTGAGGGCGAGGTTGGTGATAATATGGTGATGGACCTCTGGACCAAGCTCTCGATTCCACTACTGCAACCTCTTCTTTCTTCTTCTTTCCCAATACTCCTCCAGTGCCGCTCTGAATAGCCTGAGTAGTTGCTTTGATTGCTGAATAGCTCATACTCTTGTTAGACTTGAGACCCTCTTCCACCATACTTCCCATTTTCACGACCTCGTTGAAAGTTTTTCCCACTGCTGATACCAAATGACCATAATAGGTAGGCTCCAAAGCCTGTAGGAAATAATCAACCATCTCGTTCTCTTTCATTGGAGGATCGATTCTTGCCGCCTGCTCTCTCCACCGAAAACCATACTCTCTGAAGCTTTCTCCGGGCTTCTTCTCAATTTTAGTTAGTGACAGACGGTCCGGGACAATTTCGAGATTGTACTGAAAATGACATGCAAATGCTTGGGCCAGGTCGTCCCAAGTGTACCATCGAGCATGATCCTGTCGTGTGTACCACTCCAAAGCTGCTCCACTTAGACTTTGACTAAAGTAAGCCATCAATAACTCGTCCCTTCCTCCAGCTCCTCTCATCTTGCTGCAGAACCCCCTTAAGTGGGCCACCGGATCACCAAGTCCATCATATAGGTCAAACTTGGGTAACTTGAATCCCGCTGGCAGCTGGACATCAGGAAACAGGCACAGGTCCTTGTAGGCTACACTCACTTGCCCTCCGAGCCCTTGCATATTTTGGAATGACTGTTCTAAGCTCTTAACCTTCCGTATCATCTCCTCTTGATCAGGGTTTTTGGGAGGCTTTTCTTCTTCTGCTGAGAGATCAAGGCGGGGAGTGTAAGGGCATGGCTCTGGTAGTTTGAAAGTGGCTTCGGGTGGGTAATACTGGTTATCATGGGTTTGGAACAAAGGTTCGCTAGAAGACCTGTGTAGTGCGACAGGTGGGGGAGCCACAAACACAGGAGTAGTTGGTGGTGGAGGGCATGGAATTTGTTTGGGTGGTAGAGGTGGTGGTGTTTGGGAGGTGGTTCCGTAGTACTGCTGGTAAGTAGGGAAAGCCGGTGATGAGTTCACTGTGGGAGGATCTTGAGGCGGAGCTAGTGGTGGGAGGTAGGCGGGGTTAGCAGGATAGGCTGGTGGTGGATGTCCCTTCGACCAGGCCTGGTACATCTCGGCCATTTGTTGCTTCAGTTTATACATCTCCTCCTTCATTGCACTAACGTCCACTACTTCCTCCTCCCTAGACGGGTCGACAATGCTTGCTTCCAATTCCTGGTTGACCATGTTTGACTTATCCTTAGAGCGGGTGTTGTAGGGATGGGTTGCCAGAATGCCAGTCAACTTAACCACTTTCTTGGACTCATCAACAACAACTTTGTTAGCGGTTAGGCATTAACAGATAGATGACCGCACATTGGGGAATGAATGCACCTAAGCAGTTAACCATTTCTATTATGCCTTTGCTTGGTTGCATGCGTCATCCCGGCTTTTCCTTATTTCTATGTGCCACTTCCTTTTTATTTTCCATTGTTTCTTGCCACTTTCTCTTTTTGCATTTTCTCCCCTATTTTATTATTTGGTTACGGTCGAATCCTATGGAGATTGCCTACGTATCACGACCCCGCGTGAATCAGACCAAGCGTAGTTCGTGAAGAATAAATGTAAAGTAGAAGCAAACATATTTTTGGGAATTTCAATTTTATTGATAGCAACTACGTCTATTACAAAGACTCAAAGTGGACAGACTAAACAACTACCAGACTCTGACGCAGAAAAGAACTACAGACTCCACCATCCCTATTCTAGTTCAAACAAAAATACAAACTCAATCAACTGACTAACAGACTCAAATGACACACTCTAGTAGAAAAAGAAATACAGCCTCAAAAGACAATCATGAATACATTAAAGCTCTTGGTGCCTGCGGGACATCGTTTGGTCTCGCCGCGGGCCTATATGCAAGTTCCCCTTGAAGTCTGTCCAGGTCACTCATTATCTGCTTCACAAATATCATCACTGATGCAAAGAAGGTGGTACGGGTCATGTTCTCGCACAGTTGGCATTTCCTAGTAATAGAATGAGCAACGGTTAAGCTTCTCTCTCTGATTCTGCCTTTTTCTTGAAGCAACCGCCCTATCTGTTGGGCCCTAGCCTCCAAAGTTTTCTCGGCTACCTGGTTTTGTTACCGGAATTGTTGCAAGTCCATTTTTAACTGTGCCAATGCCATATAGCAGTGCTCTCTCTCAACTTTGAATTCTTTTGCCTGTTTGATCATTCTGTTTTCTGTGGCAATGACCTTTTTCTTTAACCCTATAACCTCATTATCGTATTCTTCTTTCAATTGCTTAACCATGCGGGCCCATTCTTCTGTGTTTTTAGCCAATTGTTTTCGAACCCCGGCTAATTCCTTTTCTGCTTTGTTGAGGTCAAAACTGTAGTCGTTCACTTTTTGCCTTAGATTTTCTATAAGCTTTGTATCTTTGGCACTCCTGACGGGATTTTCGGCCGCTAACTTCATCTTTTGGATTTGGGCTCGTAAGGCTTCATTCTCTTTGGCCAATTTCTTTCTCTCACCTCATCAGCCGCAGCTTGCACGCTGTTTTCAAACTGGAGGTCTTGGACCTATTTTTCCAATGCTCCTATGCGGGCCCTGTACTCATTTTCTTTAGCTAACCAAGCCCACTGTTCTTGCGATGATTCGGCAACTCCCGGATGTGAGGTCTTTTAGCTGGCCTTTCATGCTCATATTCTCTCCTATACCAAACAAGGTATCCTGGCGACATTTCGCCTTTGGCTCGATCCTGTACGCATGTATCCGCTTTTTAAATATTGGCATTCATTCCAGATCTGGCGGACTCTTGCTTTAGGGAATTGTCCGTCAGGGCTAATTTCAACCACCCGAGCACTAAGA
The DNA here is from genome assembly GCF_001879085.1 of Nicotiana attenuata. Taxonomy (NCBI): domain Eukaryota; kingdom Viridiplantae; phylum Streptophyta; class Magnoliopsida; order Solanales; family Solanaceae; genus Nicotiana; species Nicotiana attenuata. Next base: position 14,345 of record NW_017671032.1, read on the forward strand.
TCGCCGTCTTTTGGCACTATTTGGCACCTCCCGAGTTGCCTTAAAACCCGATACGGAGCATAAGGCTGGATGCTCTTAAGACCCATCAAAAGGAAGTGCGGCCCCGTTGCTGGCATATATATGATTTCATCGACGGGCAACCATCCGAATGTCCACTCTATTTGACTAGCAGTGAGGGACCGAAAGTATGAAGTCCAGCCCGTGAATCCCTCGGGCAAGCTGATCCCCTTAATCCTTGTGTAAAACTCCTCTATGCATGTCTTCTTTGTAGAACCACAACTCAAGAATTGAGAATGACGGCACAAGTGTTCGGTCATCCACATTTGCAACAATAGATTGCACCCCTCGAAGAAGTCTCCCCCGGCTTTGCAGGCTGTAAAGGCGTGGAAGATTTCGGCTAATATCATGGGCGCAAGAGTGCTTTTGGCTTGAGTGAGTAAAGTGTTGACGACCCTGGCTACTTTTATGTCAATGTTTCCGTCTTTCCTTGGAAATATCACAAGCCCCAAAAAGACCACCATAAAAGCAAAACGTCTATGCTCCTCCCATTTTTGGCGGTTCCCTTTGCTAGATATCTTGTTTTTCGGGTTGTTGAAACCTCCTATGTTGCCATATCTGTGATATATGAAGTGTGGAGTGCAAAAGCCGTTTGCCAAATCTGCATTGTGGACCGTCCTGCTTATTTTCAGTGAGTCTAAAAATCTGTGCACAGCCACAGTTCTCGGGGCCACTAAATACTTATGCCTTAAAGGAACCTCATCTTTTCCGATGTAGCCGGATATTTCCTTTAGTGTCGGGGTTAACTCAAAGTCCGAGAAATGGAAGACGTTATGTGCCGGGTCCCAAAATGTGACCAACGCTCTGATGATGTCTCCCCGAGGCACAGTCTCCAGCAAACCGGTAAGCCCTTTCAAATATTTTTTGACCTCATCCTGCCCTTCTCCTCCTAAGTCGTTCCACCATAGACGCAACTCCAAAGGGATTTTATGCATGATTGAAAAAGGTTCATTTTGAGTCGTGCTCATCCTGCACATTTATTAAGGTGATTTAATCACTTATTTTGACCTAACAATGAAAAATGACACTATTTTTGTTCAAATTTCCAATTTAAAACAAATGGACGGTTTCGCAATTACGACCTTTCAGCACTTCGGGGAGAAGATTTTAAGGTTGTGCCTGCCAACCGTTGAAACTGACTCAGGGTGGCTGTTCTTGCAAAAACAGCCTTCCGGTACCCTTTTTGGGACATTCGGCTTATTTTAAACGAGAATGGTGGCACCCGACTTATTCGTGACGAAAGTAAAACATTTTTGGCTATTTTTGAAAAGGGGAGGTTGGACCCGATGAGGGTTGCCTACGTATCTCACATCCGGTGAGAATCAAACCTGCGTAGTTCGGGCAAATAAACCTAACTATTTTCGAAAACGAAACTCTTTTTGTTTTTCTTCTTCTTCTTTTTTATTTGGCAAATACGCTATTTTTGAAAGCAATATATTTTGTTTTGACCTGTGCAAAATATGGTGCACCACATGTCGTGCTGTAGGTCCTGATAGAAAGGTAGACGAATCTCCCTCACCACAGCAGGCTGCCCAGTTAAATGGCTATTGGCGAGATCCCTTCTCCGGACTTGCCTTGGTCTTAGTATACATTTTTGTTATACACATTATGGGTATGTCGGGGCCTTGTTCTGACAATTTTACGACACTTATGTTCCTTTAGAGGCTCATAGACAGGTGTTGTCTCATGTATAGTTTTTGATAGCGTTGTTGGCTGATTTTTGTTGTATAGTCTATCATGGCAGCCTTGTCGGCTCGTACATTATATAGCTTTATGATCGCCTTGGCTGTTTATGGTTCATGTCTACCATTTATGTTTCCCTTGTCAGCCCTTACAAATAATAAGAAAGGTTAGATAAAATGTACGTCGGTTCTCGGCAAGTATGGCCCGGGTGCCAGTCGTGGCCCTCCGGTTTGGGTTGCGAAAAACTTGGTATCATAATAAGTTTGTCCTAGGGGTTATCTATGAGTCGTGTCTAATAGAGTCTAGATAATAAATGTGTGGAACGACACATTTATAATCAGGAGGCTACAAAACATCTAAGGTTGTTACTTTATTTCTGAATCTTGATTGTGCGTAAAGCGCAGTCATAACTATTAATCTCTTATATTGACCTTGTTTTCTCTTAGCGATGCGCTTTACTAAGAAGCAGACGACTAGTAGACGGCATGATACGGTTCTGGGAGAGGGTACCAGTCAGGTGCCTCCATCCGGAGCGGGCCAAAGTGAGGCTCAAAACGAGATGTCGTCTTAGACCTCATCTACTTCGTCCCTTCCAAAGGAGATGTTGACTAGATTGGTATTCGCTCAGGCTCAAAGATAGAGAATCGGTGTTCCTGACAGAGAGTTCGAGATTTAATTCATCTAGACCCTCCAGTGTTCACCATATCAGACCCCGAGAAGGACCCGTAGAATATTATTGATCAGGTTCATTGGACTGTAGGTTATGCATGCCAGTTGTACTGAGGTGGTAGAGTTGGCTTCTTATTGGTTATGGGATTTAGCGGTTTCCTTGTATGATCGTTGGGAGCGATCTAGTGGTCCGAACGCTTCTCCAACTGCGTGGAAGGAATTTTTTGAGGCCTTTCTTTGTCTTACTTGCTAGTTGAGATAAGACGAGCTAGAGCTGATAAGTTCTTGAACCTTCACAAGGTTTTATGAGTGTGCGAGAGTATATTATGTAGTTTGAATCTTTAGCAAGGTATGCTCCCCATATTCTGGTAGAGATGAGCGATAGGGTGCACCAGTTTGTGAACGGGTTGGGACCACATCTGATCAATAAGTGCACGACAACCACCTTGGTTGAGGGCATGTATATTTCCCATATCCAAGCTTATGCCTAGACACTAGAGGATCATAAGCTCAAGTAGAGAGCAGATAGGGAGCAGGAAAGGGGCCAACATAAGAGGGCGAGGTATTCTGGTTTCTTCAGAGATAGTTTCAGGCCCAAGTCTTCGAGGTGTTTCATGAAACCTATAGCTAGTGCTCCTCTATAAATTCAGAGGCCTTATAGTCCAAGGCAGAGTTTGTGGGCATTAGGCTCACAATATCAAGGCGATACCCCAGTACGAAGAGTCCCCCAGCACCCTGTTGTGGTTACTGCGGAAAGGCTCACTTTGGATAGTGTCGTCGAGGTTCCGACACGTCCTATTCTTGCGGACAACCTTGCCACATGATGCAAGATTGTGGTATGGCTCAGCTGACTAAATCTGTGGCTAGTTCTTCTTCATCAGTTCGACCTCTAGTACAGGGTTTTTGGCAGGTGACGGGTCGTGGTAGAGACAGAGGTGTAGTGCCGAGTTTTAGCAGTACTTAAAATTGAATCTGTGCTCTAGCATGTCGACACGATCTCGAATCATCTCCAAATGTTGTCACATGTATATTGTCCGTGTTTCTTATGATGTATATGCGATGATTGATCCAAGATCTAAATATCATATGTTACATCTTTCGTGGCTAATAAGTTTGGCGTTGAACCTGAATTGTTAAGTAAACCACTTATAGTATCCACTCTGGTAGGAGATTCTTTAATTGCTTAAAGGGTATATAGAGGTTGCACAATGATGATTTGTAGTCGTCAAACCACGGCGGATCTATTTGAGTTAGAAATGGTTGATTTCGATGTGATAATTGAAATGAACTGGTTGGCGTCATATTAGGCAAATGTTGATTGTCGTATGAAGATGGCTAGTTTTAAGCCTCCAGGTGAACCCGTCATTAAATGGAAGGGAAACATTGCTACGCCGAAAGGCAAGTTTATTTCCTATCTTAATGATAGGAAGATGATCTCGAAGGGTCACATTTATAATCTCGTTCGCGTTAGAGATGCGGAGGTGAAGCTGCCTACTCTACAATCTATTCCTGTGATTAATGAATTACGAGATATTTTCCTAGATGAACTCCCAAGCCATCCTCCTGAAAGGGAGATTGAGTTTAGCATTGATGTTTTACCTGACACTCAGCCGATCTCTATCTCTCTGTACAGGATGGACCCGGTAGAGCTGCAAGTGTTGAAGGTGCAGTTGAAGGACTTGTTGAATAAGGGCTTAACTAAGCCAAACACTTCACCTTGTTATGTGTCGGTCCTGTTCATGCGGAAGAAATACGGGTCGTTAAGGATGCATATCGATTATCTACTGTTGAATAAGGTTACTACAAAGAACAAATATCCACTTCTGAGGATTGATGACCTGTTTGACCGATTCCAGGATGCCAAGTATTTCTCCAAAATTGTCTTTCGTTCAGGGTATCATCAGGTTAGGGATAAAGAGAATGATTTTTTGAAGACAGCCTTCCGAACAAGATATGGGCACTTTGAGTTCTTGGTGATATTGTTCGGGCTAACAAAGGCCCCGACAACTTTTATGGATCTCATGAATAGTGCATTCAAACCCTGTCTTGATGTGTTCATGATCGTATTCATTAATGACATTCTGGTGTGTTCCGTTCAGAGGTAGAACATACGGGCCACTTGCGGATTGTTCACTAATTGTTGCGTTTTCCGCTTAAATTTTCATTGTTATCTTGCATTATTTAACTGCTTATTTGTCATTTACTTTCCCGCTTTCAATTATTAGACTATTCCATATTCTGTTAAAGTTTTTCTTATCCTAGTAGGCATCTTGACCTGGCCTCATCACTACACTACCAAGTTTAGGCTTGATAATTACTGGGTACCGTTGTAGTGTACTCATACTACGCTTCTACATATTTTTGTGCATATCAAGGTACATCTGCTCGTGCTGGATGCCAATGCCCATTCAGCTATTTTCGAAGACTTCAAGGTATACTTTCTTGACGTTTGTAGGCCTCGGAGTCACCTTCAGCCATCTCTTATTATTGTTTATCCTCTATTCATACAGAGATGTATTTGAGATATTAGCACATTCCTGTAGAGATATGACTCAATTTCATCGAGTTTTGGGAGTATTGTAGCTCTGATTCAGTATTGAGATTATTATGAGTTATCAGTTTATGTCTTGTTTTTCAGTCTTTATTTCTGTCATATTCTCTTGTTTGTTAGGCTTACCTAGTCTTAAAGACTAGATTCTATCACAATATCATAAGGTGGGAAATTTGGGTCGTGACACCGAGGGGCTTAGGTGAAATTCGGATAGACTTCGTACCATTTTGAACTTGAAGAACTGCTGGTTTATTGCTTCTAGTGTCTGGTGCTTTACGATCGCGAAGGCTCTCTCACAATGGCGAAAGGGAGATTTGGGCTGGGGCTGGTTTCTCTTCGTGAATACGAGTGGCCGCGGCAAAGCAATAGGGGGGCTCAGCTTCGCGATGCAAAGCTTTGGGGATGACCTTAGAGGATGGATGGGTCATTCTTCGCAAATGCAAACCAGGGGACATGAACGCAATGGCTGGCTAGGGATCAAGCCTTCGCGAACATGAAGAGGACCTCGCGAAAGCGATGATCTTTTGGCCAGTGCTCTTCATGAATGCATTAGGTGCTTCGCCAAGGCAAAGAACACCTGACGCCCAGTTATTTAAGTTGCTAGAAGACGAGATTTAGGCATTCAACTCCATTTTTGAAAGATAGAGCTCGGCCTAGAGAGGATTTTGAAGAGATTTCCATCCCCAATTCATTGGTTAGTGAATTTTAACTAGTTTTGATGTATTTCCATAATCATCCATTTTTAACCTTTAATCTACGAATTTCATTGTTGAAATGAGGGATTTTGTGTAAAAGTTAGGGATATTGCAAAATTTATATCTAGACCTCAAATTAAGCTCGGGTTTCGAGATAAATCACATAATCGGGCTTGGGGTTAATGGGCAATCGAGTTTTAGTCCGAATTTTGGATTTTGACCAAGCTAGCTCGGGGTTGACTTTTGTTCACTTTTTTTAATTTAATTAAAGATCAAATCTTTTTCTCTCGTGGATAGTTTCTATTGCTTATTTTGAATTATATTTGGCTAAATTTTATTGGTTTGGAGGTTAATTCTAAAGGAAAAGTAACGGTTTAAGATTGATTGGGTTGCGGAAGAGGTAAGTATCGTGGTTAACCATTACTTAAGGTAATTAGGACTTGATTGGAATATTTTCTATTTGATTTATATGTGGGAATGACGTATATGCAAGGTGACGAGTTCATATGTGTAGTCACGTGTTAATATGTGGGTTGGGATATTTATTATTGTTTTCAATTATTTTATGCCTTTATTTAATCTATGTTATTAATTGTTAATTGCATTTACTTGTTAAACTCATGCCTTTATTCGTTATATGCCTTTATTGTGAATTATTTCCATGTATCTGTGTCTTTATTTATTAACGGTCATTACTTGCTATTTGACGTTGTGTTATATTAGATAACTAGTTTTATCTGCTTTGTGACTTTATTTGTGTAGTTCTTTATTGTATTTTATTCAGATTACGCTGTAGTTGGTTGTTGATGTTAATTTATATTATTATTGTGTGGAATGTGGTTGCGCGCCGCAATGACTATCTGTATTATTGTGTGGGATCGGATTGCACGCCACAACTGATATTGGTATCAGGTTGCGTGCCGCAACGGTATTCAAATATTTATATTTTGGATTGGGTTGCGTACAACAATAGAGAAAATATATTATTTACATATTTGCGGATCGGGTTGCGCGCAACAGCAGAGAAGATATTATTTATTTATATATTTTTGGATCGGGTTGCATGCTACAACAGAATGGACATATTTAACTATTTTGACCTGTTTGTTTCCGTATCCAGATTATATTGAGCAAAATTGAGCTTTGATGTTGTTTTGGGGTCCTCTATTAAGTAATTTCTGTTCCAATTTACATGTTAGACTTGTTTTTCTCGATATAGAAGCATATATAATACATAATAAGGCATAGAAGATTCACTTGCAAGGTCAAAGCATCCACCTTTATTCTCAAACTTCTCCATAATCAGATTCTATATCATAATCACTTAATATCAGTCATTTTACCACAATCTGCGTGTACGCCATCATGAGAGAAATATGAGAGGGCAGCCGTAGGGAATGGATCCATATCCACATGCTGCACAACAAAGACCTCATGTCATAATAGTAACAATATCATCATAACCGCACGACAAGGACCTCGTGTCACAATATCATTAACATCACAATGTTCGTACGAAAAAGTCCTTGTGCCACATTAAAACAATCCGCTAAATATGTCCATATGTGTCATAATCATAACAATCCAAGATAAATATTTACCATGAAAGAGACAAATGATTACAATTCATCAATGAGGTGCACAAACACATAATAATAATAGAGTATGAATTCACGGCTAATTCAGAAATAATAGTCCAAAACATGATCTCTTTCATAAAAGGATGAGTTCACGTAGTATTAAACATATATCAAGTAAAACACACTATCCAAACAAGGAATATAAGAAGTCTAAAGTCTAATCTTGTTTTGATTCATACTTAGAATCCGCATATACGCTCGTTACCTCGTATATACGTCACTTTTAACATAACACAACTACACAAATAAAGTCAAATCCAAAAGGTTATTCCCTCAAAGAAGATTAGGCAAAATACTTACCCTGACAAGCCCAAATCAACTATCCCAAATAGCTTTTTCTCTTAGAAACCACCTCCAAACCGGCTCGTTCTAGCCAAAAACAACTCAGTGACGCCAAATAAAGTTATAGGAATCAATTCCAAGCAATAAAACTTCAATCTTCAATCGATTTTTAAAAAGTCAATAAAATTCAACCCGGGCCCACATAATCAAAATTCCAATCAAAGGGTAGATCCCAACTACTAATAATCCCACGAGTGTAGATATAATTTTTGGCTTCCAAAACCACGACCAAGTTATTGCTCAAAACCCTCATTTTTATCTTTCTTAAGTTGAAGGAAAACCCCCAAATTTTCTTCAAAATTTCATGTTTTGGGTGTGTTAATAATCCTTGTAATTTTTTGAATTCATATAGAAAAATAGTAGAAATCACTTATCCAAAAGTCATGTACAAAATCCCCAAGCAAAATATCCCCTTTCCAAGTCTTGGGTTCATAATATAAATTTTTTTCTAAAATCCCAAAATTCAACACTTAAATGCACTGGCCAGGTGTAATTTTTGTGAACACGGCATGTGTCTCGTGTTTCCGAAGCACTAAAGCTTATGCCCAGAAACATACCCTTCACGTTGGCGAAATATGCCTCGCGAATGCGAGAACAAGCCTGCCCCACTACGCGATCGCAACTTGGCCTTCGCTATCCTCTAGCTCCCAGCTCTCTTTGCGAATGCGACCCTCCTGGCGTGAACATGAAGAACATGTCCATCAACCTTCGTGAACATGACCCATCACGCGAACGTGAAGAACACCAGACACCAGCAGAATCACCCAACTTCAAACTTGCTTTGGATGGTCCGAAACTCACCCAATCCACCCGGTATCCCGTCCAATCATACCAAAAAATACATAAACACCACACGGACCTATCCAATATCTCCAAACACATGCGATAACATCACACTAATGAATCAAAGATCAAATCAAAAGTCGAACTTCTATTTAAGTTGAAGCACTTCCAAACATCCAACTAAACGTCCAATTCAAGCCCAACCATTCCAGATAATATCCAAACTTTGCAAAACGTAGTAGCTCCTAAGCAAAGTGTTTTTCTTGATTTAGTCCGTACTTTGAAATGAGTCCAATTGAATTACTTGTTATAAGAAAGTTATATCCTACTCGGTAAATAATTTTAGTGTTGTTTATCTATCTGCCTTCTCATTTCTTCCCTGAAAGTTCCCTGTACCTTGTTGGATCATGGATGTAAGCTAGCGGCGTCTTTCGATTTTCCTTTTTGTTTTTCATATTCATGTAAACATGTTCTTAAGTCAATTTTTTTCTTTGTTAGCCGATAGTTTGTATTTTGTGGCATAACCTTTCGTCAAAATGTAATTATACTTAATTTCTTTTGTATGACGAATGTGTAAAAATCAACATAACATGCAATACGGTACAACTAGGCACAAGCTGTTTGAAGAAGATTTTTTGGATAACTAAAATAATCGATTAGAATTTATGATATTGGAAGAAGTTGCTCTGAAGGTCCAATCTTTAGGCAATTGATAGGTTCAATACTCTCAAATTGGACATTCAATCTTTTTGTGGTTTCTTTTGGTAGAACTGTGGTTTATAAGACATAAGCTTCCCCATGTTTTCTTTACCAATTTTGTAGAAGTTGCTACACAATTGAGAAGTAGTCTTCTTTTTCATCTAAAGATGGTAATGAATGGCTCAAGAAGAATAGCTTATAATTGGATATGTATAAATTAATTTTTTGGCCCTATGCTTTAGAACATGTTATATTGATCTACACGTTGATTAAAATAACCTCGATTTTATTTGTTCATTAAACAGAGAAAGATGAAGATGAATCATAAAGTCTTGATGATAGCCTATGCACCTACAATTAATGGCGATACTGGGAATGCTCTAGCAGTTAAGGCCTTAGAGCTATTTTTGGAGATGGGTTGAAGAAGTAAAAGCACATGAGGTAGGACAATTATCCATAAAATATCTCTTATTTTTAATGCCAACAGTATTTGATTTCCTATGTATCCGGTTCTAGAACTGATTCATAACTGTGTTATCTGTTCTGGTTTGGTGCTGCTTTTCTTTCATTGAAATGATCTACCGGTTGCAGATTATTGATGGAAGACTGATTTTTGTGAAAGTTGCTGAGAATACACAAGCTAATAGAAAACAAAACATCCAGTGAATAACTTTCTTATAATTCAGCATTTACATCGATCATGGGAGATTTTTGGCTATTGCTCATTCCACCAAGGAAATGGTGATGTTTCATTATGTATATCTGGATGTGGTGAAATATTCATTTAATTAGCCAGCTCAAGATATTGAAGCTTCTAAGTTGAGGACAAAATGGAAGCAAATTTATAGAAAACTACTCCATGAAATAAGAAGCAGAGCAGAGGGCACATGATCGATGAGTCCACTTATTAAGCATATATATATATATATATATATATATATATATATATATATATATATATATATATATATATATAAAATTCAAATAAGCAAATAATTAAGAGCAATATTATCATGCTAATTTTTTTTAAATAATCCGCGCATCGCACGGGTACGTATACTAGTTATAAAATAAATACACAATGAAGAATTGTGAAGGCAATAACGAATTTAAGAAGAGTTGTGAATGCAATAACGAATTTAAGTAAATGAGAATTATCAGATGTTTAAATCCCTTACATAACGTTTCAGTTACAAATTTATTTCTTACCTTTTATAGTTAATATTCAGTTACAACTTTATATATGCTGCATAACTTTTAATTGCAAAATTTGAAAAAAATCTTCACCACTAAACACCTCTATTTAAACAAAAACACCATATGAATTCACCATCTTAATTTTCGCAGTCCAAGTTCAAACTTTGTGCAGTGTGGGTTAGTAGAAATAGTTTAGACGAGACAGAATAAAGTGAGGGAACAAGACACTAACAATCAATGCTATTGTGATTTCAAGGAATATTCAAAACTCTTACTATGTCGATCTCCTCATGAATCAACACCATATGGTAATAGAGATTGTTTATTGGAAAATTAGTGAATTATCATGATAGTTTGAAGAGGGTTTAAAATATTGCATGATCCACTCTTCCTTTACTCTTCAAGTCACCAAGCGTTAGTTACATGTACATAACAAAAGAAATCAGAAGGTTTTTTATGAGGTATTTAAAAGATTATATCATGGGGTGAAGCAAAGAAGAAAGGAAGTTGGAGTTAGAAGTTTTGTAAGAGTTTTTATCAGAAACTACGACCAATTTGATACATTCTTGCAACATGTGTGACTATAATTCTTTGTTTCACTATTTCTCTCTTTTTCCGTTGAAGCACTTTGAATTTATAGGAAATAATAATGAGAGTGTTTTAAGAACAAATAATTTTTTGGAATTCGTCATCAAATTGGGAGGTGATTAAGGGAAGGAGAAGGAAAATGAAAACAAACAAAATAGAAAAGGAAAAAAAAAAACAGAAAAACTACAAGAAAAAAGGAAGGAAATGAAATATTCCCCAGACAAATTTCGTACGAACTCGGAGGAGAAGAATATCTCATTTTGTTTTGTTTCAAATATGGTAAGTTTTAATTACTTTATTTATCCTTTATCTTTTATTACTTCATGCTTTATTTAAGAAATAAGAAAAAAAATTGTAAAGACGTACTGATAACTGTATAAAATATTAATCCCTCTGTTACAATTTTTGTGTACTTTTTCAGAGTACGAGGAATAAATTAACTAATTTTCGGTGTGAATTTGGATAGAATTTTAAAAAAAAAAAAAATTTGAAAGCAATATCTATATGCTCAGAATTTAGATAAAGAATATTACAAATCACAACAGTTAACAATTCAAAAATTTTGAGAGTTTTTCAAAATATATGGTCAAAGTTAACTTTGTTGAAACCCTTATTAGGTTGTAAAGGAAAAACGTACTAAACTACACTATTGTTATAATAGGTGCCCGTTTGGACATCCTCTCAATATGAACTCTCCATATGAGTCTTCATCTTCCATACCACCCAAACCACCTGATATTCCAATGACTTCAGCTTCAACATCATCAATAACATCACAAACCACCTCCTCCATCATATCAGATAACAATATGATTATTGACACAACTGATAATTTAGTAACTCCATCTCAATTTGTCAATAAACCATACCTCACTACCCTACTCTCCATTAATATTACACCTTCAACATCTAACCTAAATGATCCGCTACACTTTCCTTTGGTGTTTAATGATGAAATGGAAGCACCCACCGACCCAACCATTTTCATTCCCCTATCTCTTGAAAAAAAAGCCAGAATTTACAAACCATGGCAACATGCAGTTATTATAAAGTTGTATGGTCGAAAGATTGGACATCAACTACTTAGGCAAAAAATATATGCCTTATGGAAACCAACCGAAAATCTACCACTTATAGATTTGGGATCAAATTTTTTCCTTCTTAAATTTTAGAAAGAGGAAAATAAGTTTCATGCTTTACAGGATGGACCTTTGTTTATATTAAATCACTTTCTTTCCGTTCGTCAATGGGAATCAAAATTCATGGCTTCCGAAACTAAAATAAATTACTCTGCTATTTGGTTGCGTTTACCTGAATTACCAACTGAATTTTATGATTTTCAGATACTACAAAAACTGGGAAACAAAATTGGAAAATTATTAACTGTTGATACTTGTACCTCTTCAACAACAAGAGGAAGATATGCAAGGTTATGTGTTGAAGTACCTTTGGATCAACCATTATGGACTCCCATTTATATTGAAAATCATAAGCAAATTATCTTGTATGAAGGATTAAACTTGCTAAGTACTAAGTGTGCTCGGATGGGTCATAATCAAAGAGTTTGTACTTCTCAAATCAAAGCAAACAATCCTGATATCTCTACACTGAACCAAGCTACCAACACTAACCCTAATACCACTACTACCAAATAACCCAATACGGAAGAATGTAAGATTGTTCAATATCCCAATAAGACAACCAGGAAAATGAACTACTACAAAGGAAATCAACTCCAAAAAATGTCAGATTCGTTGGCAAATCCTACAAGACAATCAGGTATGCATGTTGACGGCATAAATATGATAACTACTCCTAAGACTCTTTCTTTTACTAATTTATCTATTAATCATATTAACACTCCTATTAATCCTAATATAAATCAAACTATACTACCAACACCTTTTCTTAATAATAATAAATTTGCTAAGCTTTTTACAATAGACTTCCCTAATGATAACTCCCTAAATAATCCACGGTCAATCTCCATTTCAAACCCTATAATTACCACTCAAGTATCACTACAACCAACAACTCAATCGGCCCAATTTGAAAAATACCAAACTCCAACACCTATCACAATAAATGCAAAAGGACATGTTACCCCCCCCCCCCCCCCACATGCAAGACACACTACACTACTCAAATACAACTTACTCAGCAACCCTAGATAACCTACTACAAAATCCATCCAAAAAAAAAACAGAACTTCTCCAAATCTGCTTACCAGTACACCATCGACCTCCACAAACCCTACTATAGCTCCCATGCAAAATATTCATCATGATATCTCCACTAACATTTCTACAACTCCATCAAACACACAACCTCCAACTTTATCAATCAGGCCGCCCATATCAACCACTCAAATTGTTTCTTCTCTAGTTCTTTGTTCAAATCAGGAACAAATACAATAAATCAATCCTTCAAATGTCTCAATTTACAAGATGTTTCCACACAATCTCAATCATCTACGAAGACCATACAACAACCCAAACAGGCAGAACATCCACCGGCTACAACACCATCAAACTCCCTACTCCCTCCCTCCCTCACATCTGATCATGGGGCCAAACACAATCATTTACACTGCCCAGACACCATAGGCACCACCAACTCCGGCATCTTGGCTTGAAACAGGACTTCAAAACCATGCACTAACCTTCACAATGGAGGTCAACCACCAGGAGGTGACAATTTTAATCAACAATCCGAGGGATCTTGCGCAAATAGTAGCAGAGGGAATGCAACTAGGGACGGATATATTTGGGAGATACCATTGGTCATGATGCAAGCACCGCATCTTGCACCATATCACCCTCTCAATCTCCCAGCACCATATTGGGATTCCACTCACCTCCACCCACACCTTCTACAAATGCCATCCTATCCCACTCCAACTCCTGCCACACCTTGGATTCAACCATACACGGTTCCACAACCACATATACCACTATTGGAACCAGTAACACCTCCAACTCCCACTCCATCACCATCCCAATCACCACCACACCATCCCAATCCACTCGAACAAGACGTGAATTTTCAGGCAAAACTCGAAGCAGCAGTCGTCTACAACAGGGAAACACGTCCAATTCATGCATGGCTCGATGGAATCAAGGTATTTGTCCAGAAGGAGGAATACGAAAGAAAAATATTCATAAGGTGTCCTCCAAACCTAAAGAAAGTATCTTTTCGACTAAGGCCCACAACAAACCCGGATGTGGGCAAGTATGCAATGTGCAGCAACAATTGGAGGAACACAAGGAGCAGTCAAATGCTCGACCCAGCCAATACCAATATGAATTTCATAATTTGGAATTGCAGAGGAGCCCAATCGAATTATTTTAGAAGAAACTTTCTTTCCCTACTTGATTACAACAGGCCATCTTTTGTTTTCTTTTGGAAACACAATGTCAAAGCCACCAAATTTTGAAGGAAGACTTCAACTTCACTGGAATTATAGAGGTAGCTTCCATAGGACAATCTGGAGGAATCGTCATATTATGGGTCTCAAATGTTCTTAATGTCGAACCAGTGGCAACTACTGCACAAGAAATCCACTGTCACATTCAGGTGCACCCTTTTCCTTTTAAATTCTTATTTATTGCCATATATGCTAGTACTGATTTGGCAAATAGACAGTCTTTATGGGAAAATATAGTGTGTGTGTGTGTATGATAATTACAAGGGCCCATGGATCCTAGGGGAGACTTTAATGAAATAACTCATGCAGCTGATAAATTTGGAGGACTTCCTATAAATAATTCACGTTCGAACAAATTAATAGACTGTATAAATTATTTCCAATTAACTAATTTAGGGTATAAAGGAAGTCGTTATACATGGACCAATGGGAGGCATAATAATTTTAACATACTTGAACGTATTGATCGTATTGTTGCTAATTATGATTGGTTAAATCAATACCCAGAGGCGCTTGTGACACACCTCCCACGTACCCATTCGGATTACTGCCCCATTAAACTAGAACTACAATACCATCCACTACCGCGTAAAATTTTTTTTAGATTTGAAATAATATGGACTACACACCTGTGATGACCCTAAAGGTCATCACTTGTTTTTAAATTGAATTCTGCATTTCGAGACCTTAACAACCTCTTTTAGCATCGCCTCGATTTGCGTGTGTAGTCCGGACGCATAGACGGAAAGCCTATATGTCAAAATCTGTAAAAAATGATAAATTTTGACTATAAAATGAATTAATTTGACTTCGGTCAACGTTTCGGGTAAACGGACCCGGACCCGTGATTTGACGGTCTCGGAGGGTCCGTACGAAAATATGGGACCTGGGCGTATGCCCGGAATCGAATTCCGAGGTCCCAAGCCCGAGAAATGAATTCTTGAAGAAAATTATTTTCTGAAATTGTTTAAAGGATTTGGAAATGAAATTTGATTAGAACATGTTGGTATCGGGCCCGTATTTTGGTTCCGGCGCCCGGTACAAGTCTTATATACGATTTAAGATAATTCGGTGAAGTTTGGTAAGAAACGGAATACGTTTGACGTGATTCGGACCTTAAATGCAAATTTGATGTTTAAAGAAGTTTTGGGAAATTTTATTGAATTTGAGGTTTAATTCGATGTTCATCATGTTATTATGGTTATTTGATTACACAAATAAGTCCGTAGGATGTTTTTGAGGTTGTGTGTTTGTTTGGTTTGGAGCCCCGAGGGCTCGGGTAAGTTTTGGATAGACCACGGGGTGGATTTTTAGACTTAGAAAATTGCAGGATTTTAGCTGGTGTGCCCAGGCATGCAGGCTTCGCATTCGCAAATGCGAAAATAGCCCAGGACTGCCTTGCTCGCAAATGTGGTAGCTTCCTTTCTCTAATGCGAAACTCCCCTGTTCAGCCTTGGGTCGCAAACTCGACCCTTTCTTCGCAATTCCCCAGTCGCAAATGCGACATGTTGTTCGCAAATGCGAAGGTTCTATTTTCCTGAAGGGTTCACAAATGCGAGCCCTGTTTCGCATTTCCCAACTTAGCAGAGGTCGGGGTTCGCAATTGCGAACCCCTGTTCGCAATTCCCATATCAGAGACCTGCAACTTTTATACTTAGACGATTTTAAAACCCATTTTGCATATTCTCTCAAACATAAACACACTTAGGCTATTTTTCAAGGATTTCTTCTTCTCCAAATCAATTTTAAGTTTTTATTAACTAACTTTCTTCAATTCTTAACATCTTTTAACGTGATTTCAACTTCAAATCAATGATTTTCATGGGGGAAATTGGATGCTTTGGGTAGAACCTAGGTTTTTCGAAATTGGGGATTTGGACCTCGATTTGAGGTCCGATTTCAAAGCAAATTATATATTTGAGTTCGTGGGCAAATTATATAGTTGGTTCGAACCTCGGGGTTTGACCATGTGGCCCCGGGGGCAATTTTTGACTTTTTGGGTAAAAGTTTGGAAAACTCATTTTCATGCATTGGGGTTGATTCATTTAGCGTTTATTGATGTAATTAAGTAACTTGTGACTAGATACGAGCGAATTGGTGGTGGAATCAAGGGGTAAAGCTATAATTGAAACGTGAATGTGTTCGTGGCATCGAGGTAAGTGTTTGGTCTAACCTTAGCTTGAGGGATTAGGAGTTGTGTCTATTTGCTACGTGTTAATTGTGGAGTATGACCTATAGGCATGGTGACGAGTATCTATATGTTGGTGTCAAGCATGCCCGTGAGTCTTGTGTTATAATTTGTTATGACTCCGTTGTGGTTTATTACGCCTCACATGTTATTATCATCATTGTTCCCTTGCCGGGATGTTTGTTTGATATTATTGTTCCCTTGTCGGGATATTGTTGAGATATCATTGTTCCCTTGCCGGGATGTTGTTGAAATATTAATGTTCCCTTGCCGGGAAGTTATTATGCTGTTCTTGTTCCCTTGCCGGGATTCTTTGTGATTATTGTTGGTTTTAAATGGGAGCGGGTGGTACGCCTACCACAAGATATAATGAAATGGGAGTGGGTTGTACGCCTACCACAAGATATAATGAAATGGGAGCGGGTGGTACGCCTACCACAAGATATACTACCACAAGATATAATGAAATAGGAGCGGGTGGTACGCCTACCACAAGATATAATAAAATGGGAGCAGGTGGTACGCCTACCACAAGATACAATGAAATGGGAGCGGGTGGTCCGCCTACCACAAGATATAATGAAATGGGATCGGGTGGTACGCCTACCACAAGATATAATGAAATGGGAGCGGGTGGTACGCTACCACAAGATACATAAATGGGAGCGGGTGGCGAGCCTGCCACAAGATACATGAAATGGGTGCTGGTGGCACGCTTGCCACGAGATACATGAAATTGGAGCGGTGGCACGCGTGCCAGAAGATATGAGAATTGGGATCGGGTTGCACGCCTACAACAAGATGTGAAGAGAAAGTGAAATCTGCCTTTGTTTTTCTTTATTCTTGTTAGTGGTTGGATTTTGATTCCTTTATATTCTATTGATATTATGTTTTTACCTATTTTTCCCCGAAGCATGTTTCTCCCTCCCACCTTTACTTGTTTATTTCCGTATTTCTTTTTCCGCTATATATATTTGAACTGCACGGGTTTTTTTGGTAGTCTGGTCCTAGCCTCGTCACTACCTCGCCGAGGATAGGCTAGGCACTTACCAACATATGGGGTCGATTGTGCTGATGGTACACTCTACACTTTTTTGTGTAGATCCCAGTGCTGTTGACTACGGACCGTAGGTTGGAGGCTATTATCAGTTCACGCGGAGATCCAAGGTAGACCTGCAGGCATCCGCAGGCCCTGGCGTCTCCTCTATCCTTATTTCCTGTTTCATTTTCCTTATATTCCGAAACAGTGTATTGATATTTTCTTCAGACTTTGTATGGAGTAAATCTTAGACCGTCTGTGGTACTGTGATACCAGTTTTGGGTAGTCGAGATTCAAACAGTTGTATTAGATATTCATGTTCAGATAGCTTATGGCTTCTTTCTTTCGCTTGTGTTAAATTCCGCTGTTTAAATGTTATTATTGTTATTAAAAATTGCTAATGATTATAAAATTAGTAAAAAAGGTAAATTGTGAAATTAATCGGCTTGCCTAGATCGTACTAGTAGGCGCCATCACGACTCCCGACGGTGGGAATCCCGGTCGTGACAAGTTGGTATCAGAGCTCTAGGTTACATAGGTCTCACAGTTCACAAACAAGCTTAGTAGAGTCTGAGAGATCGGTACGGAGACTTCTGTATTTATCCCCCAGAGGCTACAGATTTAGGAAAATTCCATATCTTTTCTTTCCTGTCGTGCGATTTTGTTCTCTCAGTGCTAAATTGAAACACCTACTCTTGTCCTTTCGCGAATGGCGAGGTCACGTACCGCTTCTTCAGCCGAACAACATCACAGACCGGTGATAGATCAGCTATGTCTTCGGAAGCTTTGTGCAAGTTGGATAGGTTTCACCAAGCTCTTCACTACTTTCAGCGGTGCGTCTACTGAGGATCTCCAGGATTATCTAGAGAGCTGTTATGAGGTTCACAGGAACATGGGGATTGTTGAGGCCAATGTGGGTCGATTTTGCTACTTTTCACTTGTCTGGATCCGCCAAGAGTTGGTGGAGGGATTTCTATTTGGCTAGACCAGCCGGATCGCCAGCTTTGAGTTGGGAGCGGTTTACTTAACTATTTTGGAGGAATTTCTCCCCATCACTCAGAGAGAGGCCTATCAGAGGCAGTTTGAGCGTCTCCAGTAGGGTTCTATGACTGTTACCCAGTATGAGACCAGATTCATCGACTTGGTTCGTCATGCTCTTATCATACTTCCCACCAAGAGAGAGAGAGAGAGGGTGAGGAGGTTCATTGAGGGACTTATCCAGCCTATCCGACTTCAGATGGCTAGGGAGATAAAGAGTCAGATCTCTTTTCAGGAGGCGGCCAATGTGGCCAGGAGAGTGGAGATGGTTCTGTCACAGGGAGGTGGTCATGGGTCGGACAAGAGGCCCCATCATTCAGGCCGATTCAGTGGTACCTCGTCTGGAGGTAGGGATTCGTATAGTAGAGGCCATCCTCCTATGCCTTTTCAGTCGGCACTTCAGGTTTCTCACGGTGCTTCAGGTGGCCGTGGTCCTCAGATGCAGCATTCTGATCAGTAGTCCTACAGTGCACCACCAGCTCCTATCAGTGCACCGCCGCTTCAGAGCTTTCAGGGTCGTCAGCCCCAGCAGCCGAGGGCTTGTTTTACTTGTGGGGACACAAGGCACATTGCTAGGTCTTGCCCTCGAGCACCGAGTAGCTCTCAGTATCAGGGTTCCCATGCCATTGTTCAGGCACCGAGTGTTCCACAGCCTGCCCAGCCAGCTAGAGGTGGGGGTAGAGGTGCTAGAGGTGGAGGTAGAGGTCCTAGAGGTGGAGCTCAGGCCGCTAGAGGTGGAGGCCAGCCAGCAGCAGGCCATCTCAAAGATGTAGTTCAGGGTGGTGGGGCCCAGCCCCGATTTTATGCTCTTCTAGCCAGGCCCGAGGCTGAGGCTTTAGATGTAGTTATTACAGGTATGGTTCTGGTTTGTGATAGAGATGCTTCAGAGTTATTTGATCCAGGGTCTACGTACTCGTATGTGTCATCCTATTTTGCGCCGTACCTGGTCATGCCTAGTGATTCTTTGAGTGCTCTTGTTTATGTGTCTACACCGGTGGGTGATTCCATTGTGCTAAATCGAGTCCATCGTTCATGTATAGTTGTTATTAGGAGGTCTTAGGAGACCGGGTTGTACGTATTTTGGCTTTC
>NW_017671032.1:36149-50070 GCF_001879085.1 Nicotiana attenuata
TTAGATTTCAGCACTGTCCAGTTGGACAAGGACTTGTCTTATGAGGAGGAGCCGGTAGCCATTCTAGACCGACAGGTTCGTCAGTTGAGATCGAAGAGTTTTCCTTCTGTTCGTATTCAGTGGAGAGGTCAGCCTCCTGAGGCATCGACCTGGGAGTCCGAGTCCGATATGCGGAGCCGTTATCCCCATCTTTCCCCGACTCAGGTACTTCCTTCTTCCGTCCCGTTCGAGGACGAACGGTAAATTGTTTTCTGAAATTGTTTAGAGGATTTGGAAATGAAATTTGATTAGAACATGTTGGTATCGGGCCCGTATTTTGGTTCAGGCGCCAGGTAAAGGTCATAGATATGATTTAAGATAATTCTGTGAAGCTTGGTAAGAAACGGAATCCGTTTGACGTGATTCAGACCTTAAATGCAAATTTGATATTTAAGAAGTTTCGGGAAATTTCATTGAATTTGAGGTTTAATTCGATGTTCATGATGTTATTATGGTGATTTGATTACACGAATAAGTCCGTAGGATGTTTTTTGAGGTTGTGTGTGTGTTTGGTTTGGAGCCCCGAGGGCCCGGGTGAGTTTTGGATAGGCCACGGAGTGATTTTTAGACATAGAAAATTGCAGGATTTTAGCTGGTGGTGCCCAGGCATGCAGGCTTCGCATTTCCGAAGCCTGGCTCGCAAATTCGAGCTCGCAAATGCGAAGGCTGGATCGCAAATGCGAAAACAGCCCAGGCCTGCCTTGCTCGCAAATGCGAGCTTCCTTTCACAAATGCGAAACTCCCCTGTTCAGCCTTGGGTCGCAAATGCGACCCTTTCTTCGCAATTCCCCATCGCAAATGCAACATGCTGTTCGCAAATGCAAAGGTTATATTTTCCTGAAGGGTTCGCAAATGCGAGCCTAGTTTTGCATTTCCCAGCTTAGCAGAGGTCGGGCTTCGCAATTCCCATATCAGAGACCTGCAACTTTTATACTTAGACGATTTTAAAACCCATTGTTCATATTCTCTCAAACATAAACACACTTAGGCGATTTTTCAAGGATTTCTTCTTCTCCAAACCAAATGTAAGTTGTTTTTAACTAACTTTCTTCAATTCTTAACATCTTTTAACATGATTTCAACTTCAAATCAATGATTTTCATGGGGGATATTGGGTGTTTTGGGTAGAACCTAGGTTTTTCGAAAATTGGGGATTTGGACCTCGGTTTGAGGTCCGATTTCAAATCAAATTATATATTTGAGTTCGTGGGGGAATGGGTAATCGGGTTTTGACCATGTAAGCCCGGGGCGATTTTTGATTTTTTGGGTAAAACTTTGGAAAACTCATTTTCATGCATTGGGGTTGATTCATTTAGCGTTTATTGATGTAATTAAGTAACTTGTGACTAGATACGAGCGAATTAGTGGTGGAATGAAGGGGTAAAGCTATAATTGAAGCGTGAATTGTGTTCGTGGCATCGAGGTAAGTGTTTGGTCTAACGTTAGCTTGAGGGATTAGGAGCTGTGTCTATTTGCTACGTGTTAATTGTGGAGTACGACGTATAGGCATGGTGACGACTATCTATACGTTGGTGTCAAGCATGCCCGTGAGTCTTCTATTATTATTTGTTATGTCTCCGTTGTGGTTTATTATGCCTCACATGTTGTTATCATCATTATTCCCTTGCTGGGTTGTTTGTTTGATATTATTGTTCCCTTGTCGGGATATTGTTGAGATATCATTGTTCCCTTGCCGGGATGTTGTTGAAATATTAATATTCCCTTGCCGGGAAGTTATTATGTTGTTCTTGTTCCCTTGTCGGGGTTCCTTGTGATTATTGTTGGTTGTAAATGGGAGTGGGTGGTGGGAGCGGGTGGTACGCCTACCACAAGATTTAATTAAATGGGAGTGGGTGGTACGCCTACCACAAGATATAATGAAATGGGAGCGGGTGGTACGCCTACCATAAGATATAATGAAATGGGAGCGGGTGGTACGCCCACCACAAGATATAATGAAATGGGATCGGGTGGTACGCCTACCACAAGATATAATGAAATGGGAGCAGGTGGTACGCCTACCACAAGTTACATGAAATGGGAGCAGGTGGCACGCCGGCCACAAGATACTTGAAATGGGAGCGGGTGGCACGCCTGCCACGAGATACATGAAATAGGAGCGGGTGGCACGCCTGCCACAAGATATGAGAAATGGGATTGGGTTGCACGGCTGCAACAAGATGTGAAGAGAAAGTGAAATCTGCCTTTGTTTTTCTTTATTCTTGTTAGTTGTTGGATTTTGATTCCTTTATATTCTATTGATATTCTGTTTTTACCTGTTTTTCCCCGAAGCATGTTTCCCCCTCTCACCTTTACTTGTTTATTCCCGTATTTCTTTTTTCGCTATATATATTTGAACTGCACAAGTTTATTTGGTAGTCTGGTCCTAGCCTCGTCACTACCTCGCCGAGGTTAGGCTAGGCACTTACCAGCACATGGGGTCGGTTGTGCTGATGCTACACTCTGCACTCTTTTGTGCAGATCCCAGTGCTATTGACTTCGGACTGTAGGTTGGAGGGTATTATCAGTTTACGCGGAGATCCAAGGTAGACCTGCAGGCATCCGCAGGCCCTGGCGTCTCCTCTATCCTTATTTCCTGTTTCATTTTCCTTATATTCCGAACCAGTGTATTGATATTTTCTTCAGACTTTGTATGTAGTAAATCTTAGACCGTCTGTGGTACTGTGACACAAGTTCAGGGTAGTCGAGGTTCAAACTGTTGTGTTAGATATTCATGTTCAGATAGCTTATGGCTTTTTTCTTCCGCTTGCGTTAAATTCCACTGTTTAAATGTTATTATTATTATTAAAAATTGCTAATGATTATAAAATGAGTAAAAAGGGTAAATTGTGAAATTAATTGGCTTGCCTAGCTCGTACTAGTAGGCGCCTTCACGACTCCCGAGGGTAAGAATCCGGGTCGTGACAACACCCTTAATTCACTTCTATTATTAAACAAGCATGGACGGATAACTTACACTTACTACCTGCTATAAATCATTTTACAAATATAGTGCAAGAATGGAATAAAAAAACTTTTGGCAATATTTCTAAAAGGAAAAAGAAAATACTGGCTCGTTTAGCTGGTCTTCAATCTTCTATCCATTATCCAACTAGCACCTTCTTGCATAATCTGGAACACCTTTTAACAATGGATTTTAATAAAATCCTAAGGCTTGAAGAGGATTTTTGGAAGTTAAAGTCCCGCATTGACTGGTTAAATAATGGTGATGCAAATACAAAATTTTTCCACCTAGCAACTATAAATCGGAGAAGACATAATCGCATAACTACAATTCAAGATCTAGGGGGAAATTGGATAACTAATCCTCATCAAATTCAGGAGAATATTACACAGTATTACCAGAATCTATTCATAACTCAAAAAACTGCTTCTTATTAAAAAAATATTTACTTCCTTTTAATATCCTAACAGGTGATGATCAAAATTGCCTAACAAAAACTTTACAAGATTATGAAATTACAAATGCAATAAAGTCTTTTCAACCTCTGAAAGCACCTGGCCTAGATGGTCTTCACCCTTTATTTTACCAAAAATATTAGGACACCATAGGTGACTCCGTTAAATATTTCTGCCATAAAGTTTTTCATGATTACCAATTCGATCATTCTATTAATACAGCTTTCATATGTCTAATTTCGAAAAATAATAATGCTTCAACAATATCACAATACATACCTATTAGTCTTTGTAACACTATTTACAAGATAATTACAAAAATAATTTTCAACAGATTAAAACCAATATTTGAACATATTATCCATCGCACACAATCCAGTTTTCAGAAAAATAAAAGAGCAGTTGATAATGCTCAATTGTTCATGAAATCATTAAAAAATTTTAAAAAATAAAGGGTAATAATTTAAGTATGCTTCTCAAGCTGGATCTTGAAAAAGCATTCGACAAATTAGAATGGTCTTTCATTTATAATACATTAGTCACTTTAAATTTCCCTAAAAATATTACTAAATTAATTATTTCTTGCATTACTACTACTTCAACTTCTATTTTAATAAATGGCAACCCAACAGTTTATTTCACACCCACAAGAGGCATTAGACAGGGCGATCCTCTATCACCTTATCTGTTTATTCTATGCTTAGAAATGCTGTCAAGAAAAATAAATACAACAGTCGATTATCAGGCATGGATACAAATTTCACTTGCAAAAAAAGGACCCCAACTATCTCATTTATTATTTTCTGATGATATTATTCTCACAACAAAAATTACTGTTAATACATGTCAATCAATTGTTAATACTATCACTCAGTTTACACATCAATCTGGTCAAACTATAAATTTTGAGAAATCAAAAATTTATTTTTCTAGGAACTGCAGACCAAATACAAGACAAACTATTCTACAATTATTCCACATGAATGAAGGGAAAAGTTTTGGTAAGTACTTAGGATTCCCTATTTTTATATATCAACCTTCAAAAGGGATTATCAATTCTTAATAGAAAATTTCAAAAATAAATTAGCGGGTTGGAAAACAAATTTTCTATCAACGGAAGGAAGGACTACTTTAATTAAATCAACTTTAAACCACCTTCCTAATCACCTAATGCAATATATTAAAATCCCTGCTTATATAATAGCCTACCTAAATCGATATCAACGCAACTTTCTCCGGGGCACAACACCAAAGAAGAAAAAACTTTATCTAATTAAGTGGTCTACAATCACACAACCTATAGACCAAAGGGGGATTAGGAATCCAAAACCTAAGTACTAAAAACTAAGCATTACATGCAAGTCTTGCATGGAGATTGTTTAAAAATCCACACCTACTGTGGGCACAAGTGCTATTACATATTTATTTACGCCCGCAACATTTGATCAAAACACAAGTTTCCACTACTTGGCGTCATATTTTGAAAGGATGGTCCTACTTTCGCTTAGGGTATAAATGGAATCTTACGACAGGACAACATGTCAATTTTGGAACGATCCTTGGATCAACCAAACTTACATAATTCGTAACTATATAAATGGACCTCTGCCACAACATGAGGAAACACAATTAGTTTCAAATTATTATTACAATCATAATTGGCATTTAGATACATTACCTTTCACCTTACCAACACACCTACAATCCTCAATCACTGATATTAATATGCCTGTCGCGCCCATAACGTGTGATAAAATATATTGGGCACTAGCAGAAAATGGTATATTCTCCGTCAAATTTATGTACAATTCCTTAATAAATACCGCTCATCCAAGTAGCACACATACAACATACTCCTACAAGTGGATTTGGAAACTTCACATTCCACCAAATTTTTTTTTTTCCTATGGTTACTTTGTCAAGACAGACTCCCAACGGCTGTGTATCTTACATGATTAGGTATCATCAATTGAGCCGCATGTGAGCAGTGTAATATGGCCCCTGAAACAATAATCCATCTATTTTAGGAATGTCCTAATGCAAGACAACTTTGGAATGTCCTTAGGGTCCAACTACAAAACAAATTTTCCTACTTCACAAATTGATTATATAAGTTGGTTATTCCAACTTATACACACCCCCTTAATATCAACACCACACAAAATTTCTTATACAACACTAATTTCGTTTGCTTTATGGAAATTTTGGATTATAAGAAATAAACACACTATAGACCATCAAAAAATCAATCTAAATATACATTATATTCTAAAAATGGCTGCTGAATATTATTTCTTAACAAATCCTACAGTAAAACATCATTCCCTGACACCCCTTTATATAAAATGGCATCCACCAAATCAACCCACTTATAAACTCAATATTTATGGGTCTTGCTCCTCTAATCAGCGCAAATATGGTATTGGTGGTATCTTTCGGAATTACCAAGGCAATTGGATTATAGGATTTGCAGGAACCGTGAAAGCAGGAACCAGTGTTCAAACAGAACTTATGATACTATGCAATTTGTGCGACCAGATGTCCATACAATATGCATGGGATTAGCCGCTTCAATGGGATCTTTTATCCTGGTCGGAGGAGAAACTACCAAACGTCTATCATTCCCTCACGCTTGGCGCCAATGAGGTTTTTATTTGAGAGAAAAAGAAGACTATGAGAAATAGCATGGCACTTCGAATTCGATATGAGAAATTTTTGTATGGTTTTTTTTTTCAAAACATTAGATTTATATCGAGAACTATCCCGATGAGCCGAAACTAAAGCTCTTATTTTCAGTTGAGTAATTGTTCGAGTAAGCCTTGAATGAGCCCCTCGAAAGCTTGATTCAAATAAATGAAATTTTGTTCTACGTCTCCGAGCCAGTTCTTAGCCAAAATTGACGAAATAAAATGAGAAAGGCTTGGGACTAAAAGAATGGTTGGGACAACAAACATCCATCTCGTTCGTCCTTTGGATACCCGTTTGTATGTGTTCCTAAGAAAAGGCATTTGTCCATTTTTCGGGGTCTCAAAGGGGCGTGGAAACGCATAAGAACTCTTGAATGGGAAAGAGATGTAACTCCAGTTCCTTCTGAATCGGTAGTCAATCCTATTTCCGATAGGGGCAGTTGACAATTGAATCCGATTTTGACCATTAGTTGATATATAACTAATGGAATGCTTAGAATATCTCCATTACCTGCTAAAAGAATCTTGTCAGTATTGGTATAAACGACCCTTCCCTCGCGTTCGGCTATAGCAAGAGCCCCCGAATCTAGAGCTGCTTGTTGTTCCAACCCAGTTCCAACAATGCATTTCTCGGAGCGAGAAAGAGGAAGTTTAACTCCGAAAGAAGCACTTCATGAAGCATCCCGAAATTTAATTAATTAATGTATTCCCTTTTTACATATGGAGGAAGATAACTTATATTTACAGGACAATCAACACACGGTTCCTTTATCCCCTTTTACCTTTCATGATAAATTGGCTAAACTCATAAAAAACAAAAAAAATAGCATTGAAATCAATTTTTATTGACCAATCATAATTGCCTTCCAAGATCTATAATTGCCTCAAAATTAAGAGAATAGGTCCCGAAAAAGCGGCCCGCCTTTCATCATCCATACCAGCTGCCACGCAAGAACAAATAGAAAGGATTTCGACGCCCCTCTCGTCATAAGAAGCAGAACACGCCATCACCTACAGCCCTTTCCTCTGCCGGGGACTTCCACGAAATGAAAACGGGCGGCATCATCGTATGCTCCACTTGCTGAAAATTACTGTACAACAACATCTCAAACCAATCATCATTGAGACGGATGCGCATGCAATAATCGGTGTGTTTAACTCACCAACAATGCAATACACTAATATTATTAATGATTGCAGGTTATTACTCCAACAGCTGGATAGTCCACCACTACATAACATCTACAGAGAGCACATTGCAGATAGTTTGGCTAGATATGGAGCCTTGCATGCACATGAGCAATGCATACTTTTTGGGAGACCACGAAATTTTGCTACGCCTTCTTACCAACAAGATCAAAAGGGCACATTACAATGAAGGCTATTCAGGAATGACTCTAGGACTTCAACAAAAACACTCGGGTTCAAATATTTTGTGTAATAGTAGTTCTTTACCTACGACTGTACAAACTACTAATAGTAGTATTTTAGCTACTTCTAACTCTAGTACTAGTAATGGTTCCCATACGGGAGACCTGGTAACAAACTCTAGTTTTGTACAAATATGCGTCTACTTAACAGCTATGTTGTACTTGTTTGATTATCTATAATATAACTATATCTTTTCGACCCCGAAAAAAAGAAATTTTCAATTAGTAATATTTAAAATACATAAAGATGTCTCTATATACGAAACCACATTTATGGAAAGTGATAGTGTTTTTTATTTGAAGTAGGAGTATGACAAATTAATATCTCTTATATAATATAATAACAATAAATTCAAACGGATATCAGTAAATTCTAATTAAAAATTTTGCACGCAAAAAGTATTTTTATAACCGCGCGAAGCGCGATCAAATACACTAGTTGCTAAATAGACTTGGTATAAAGTTTCAGTTATAACTTATAACTTCGCAATGTCATTTAGATGACGATGTTTGATTAGGCATGAAGTGTAAGATTTTATTTTAATTTATGTTATATTAGTGATGATGAAAGAAAAATGTTGTGTAATAGTTGAAAAGTTAGTTCGGTTTGAAAATATCACATCAAATTTTAAAAAGCAGAATAAGCAAAGGTATTTAAAATCTTAAAAGTTATATAAAAATAAAAAGGTGTCAAACGTTAAAATCGAAAAAATGTTACGTAATGGATAGACTAGTTTCAATCAGAGGCAATGTGCGCATCTGCACCGGAGACGTGGATCAGCCCATTCAAGTAATTTCGCCGTACGAATCATCCATGTTTGTGTCACTCTATTTAATTCAATATTATCAAAAATTAGTTTCTCTAATAATAGAAGTCACTAGTGAAAATGATTTGAAGCTTCAAAACTTGATACATTGGCATATTCTTCTTGACTAAAACAAACCATAGCTCATTTTATACAATTATATTCTGTTAAGGTTGAAGGATGACCGCAGATACAAATGGTCACTTAACAGATAAAATAAATAGAGAAATGACTAGCATATTAGAACATCCCCTCATGTGCTTGTATCAAAATTATTGCCTCGCAACGTAAATGAAGTTTACTAACTTATCTTTAAGCCCCAATGTTTATCCTTAAAATCGGATAAAAATTAAACTTATAAGTAGTATTAAGGATATGTATATTTCATCTAGCACCAATTGATAAATATCATGATTAATAGTAGGAACAAACAACAAAGTAAAGCAAAGCAGTATTCAAATGCACTTCAGCCCTCGAGCTAGGTCGCCCTCGAACTAAGCGGGTGTGAGTATAATTGTGAAATAAACTGATGAACAAGAGAGTATGAGAGAAAAAGAGTATTGTATTGCTTTGATATGCGTGAATGTAAGATGATTACAAATGGTTGAGACCCTCTTTATATAGTAGAGGAATCCTATTTACGATATAATTCTAATTACAAAAGAAAATCTCATGATTAGCTAAATAACCGTTCATCATTTGATCTATTCCGAGATTTCCGCCGTGATTCTCGACGAGTCACGGATATCTCGCCTATTCGTTATTATGCTGTCTTCGGTCTTGCTCGAGTTCGATCTCGATCACTACTGGTCTCAATTTCGACAGGTACCTCGAATCCCGAGCTTGGTACCTTATCCTCGAACCTCGACCTGCCATGCTATGGGGCCGATCTTCGGTCCATGCCCCTGGTCTCGGCTAATCAACAAAATTAGGCCAGCCCGATTTTGACTGTATACAGATAGTCCCCTCGTTTCACGGAGTGTAATGACCAGAAACGAATTGAGTCTTCGAATTTACCCCCGGTTTATCATGACATAAGCACCATAACGTAAGTGACAGGAGTGACCGAAACGTCCCATCGGTTCAGTTTCCAGTCATTTATGGCGTGTCAGTGGCCGGTCGGCCACTAGTTATTTTGAACCGTCGCCGTGAAACCATAAATAGGTTTCTTTTCCTCCTCTACAAACTTTACTTTCAATCTCTTCTGCTCCAATCTTCAAAGCTCTTTGCATCCTCAAAGTTCATCTGCAAATCTTCAACTTCCATTTCTAATCTCTTTTCAAAACACCAAATATCCTAATGCCCGTTCTTCCTCGTTCACAAAAACAAAAATGGCCAAAACATCTAAAAATGCTCCACAGAAGGAAAAGGCTTCTTCATCAAAGTTCGCCGGCCGCGGCAACGGCGGAATATCCCTTCGCAAACTTCATTCCGATGAAGAGTGCCATTGCTGCTGATTTCAAGGTGGAGAATACACCCCCGACACCGGGTCGACGTGAACCAATGTCGAGGTACATGTGCACGATTACAGAAAGTCTCCTCGTGAAGGTAAAAAAGGAGTGTAACTGGGTAGGCAAGGATGTAGTAGTGCCTAGCCCCGAGGAGTCCATCACAACTCACAAGGAGGGGTATCTGAGTGTCTATACTTACCCCTTCACGATATGTCCCCTAGACCCTATCATCGTTGCCTTTTGCAAGAGGTACGATGTCACTTTGGGCCAAATCCAGCCGTCGTTCTGGAGGATCGTGATCCTCCTCTGATTCTTTCTAAGAAAGATCGAGGGGTATTCTTTTACCCTCGATCACCTCATGCGTTTCTATGGCCCCTGACTTTATCGTGGAGGCATGATCAAGCTTCACTACCGAGCCACCAGACCCACATACACGAGCATAGATGAGACTCGATACTGAGTTTGGATGGGCCGGTTTGTCCGAATAAAGACTTCAGATCTAATCCTTGCCGGAGATATGCCATTCCCTGAAAAGTGGAACATGAAACGTAAGTAATGCTTAGCCTTTCGAATATCTATTCTTGTCATTCTACTTTCCTGTCTACCCCTCATCTAAAAAATTATTTTTTGTGTTGCAGCTAAGACCTTGTACCGAAAGTGATCCCCGACTCAAAGCAATGGGTTGAGGGGTTTGTGTTACAAAAAACTTATTACGATCGCGCTTGGACGAAGTTATCAAGGGGCCAATAGGAGGCTCGTAACCATGGTAAATTTCTTTCCATGGAAAGGTTTTTCAGTCGCGCTTTGTCATTGTTTGTAGGCCTTGCTATGGGTGTGCCAATGAGGTCCCCTCTGCTGAGGAAGTGTCACTTCTTTCCCCGTCTGCCCCGAAGCAGGGCAAGGAGAAGAAAATAAAGGAGGATTCGAGTTCCCAATCCCGAAAGAGAAAAGGACGGCCAGGAGGCCCCGTAAACCTAAAGGGGATGTTATCATTGTAACTCTAGAGTCCGCCCACCAGCTATTGTATGAAACCGAGGATGAAGATGAAGAAGAAGACTCCGGGTTAGTGCCTCGTGTGCGAGTTGGCACCAAGGTTCAAAGAACCATCGAATAGTAGGGAACCGTAGCTGTGTCACCCCGATCTAATTAGCCCAAGCCGGAAAGAATTGAATATACCTCATCTCGAGGTGGGGATGCCATCGACGAGGTGGTTGAGGCTGGTACAGAGAGCTAGCTCGAGGCTCCCCGATATGATGATGATGCCTCGAAAGACCCACAAAGGGCAATGGTGATCGGGACTCTTCCTTATTCCCTCCAGTTTCGAATTTGATGATACGTCACGTTCAAGCTATGGAGACTTGTCACGGAGAGGGGGCCCATGGAAGGGAAGATTTTTTTCGTGGCTAGTTCGCTGATGTGGAAGATATCACCGATTTAGGTGATTTGGACATACCAAGGAAGAGCTCGAATGACGATTCCTCAAGCTATACACTGACTAACCAATTCCCGGCTCCAATTGTTGACCCCCATCAAAAGAGGTCTCTTATCATCTTTATCCCGAAAGATACACAAGTTTTATCTGGCCCCGTAGGGGTGGCAAGTTACCTTCGATGCTTGGTCACTGAGGAGGCCAAGCCAAAATGAATGTAGTGGATGTTGCTTGCTTGTTCAACGAGGCCCAACATTGTTACGACCCGGATTTTCCCACCCTCGGGGGTCGTGATGGCGCCTACTCGTAGAAGCTAGGCAAGCCACAAATCATAAACTCCTACCTATTTCATTTTAAATCCTTTTTATCAATCATAATAACAGGCGTTAAATATATAAATGACAGCGGAATATGAATTAAAGCGGAAGACTTAAATTAAATAAGCTGATCAATAATACGAAATTCAACCTGTGCCTCTACCCAAGAGCTGGTGTCACATCATCCACGGACTGTCTAAGATTACTACAAATAAGTGTTTGAAAGAAAAGAACATAGTCTGTCTCGAGTACAAATGACAACAGATCATAAAAACTGATAGAAGAGATGCCGGGCCTGCGAACGCTAGCAGGGCTACCTCGGAGCCTCGGACTGAACGATAGCTCCCAATCTACTGTTGATGACCAAATGCTACTTCGGGACCTGGATCTATACAAAAGAGCACAGAGTGTAGTATCAGCACAATTGACCCCATGTGCTGGTAAGTGCCTAGCCTAACCTCGGCGAAGTAGTGACAAGTCTAGACAAGACTACCACATTAACCTGTGCAGTTATATAATATACAACGGAAAATAAAGCAGGAATAAACAAGTAAGGATGGGAGGGGGAAACATGTTGCGGGGAGATAACAGTTCCAAATAAAGCATCAAGTAAGGAAAGGAACAACACAACTACAATGTCAACAAGAAGCAGAAATCAAATAAGTGCACGGCATCACCCTTCGTGCTTTTACTCTCGTCCTCACCAAGCAATAATATAATGAAAACGTGCACGACATCACCCTTCGTGATTTTACTCTCTTTCCTCACCAAAGCAATCAGAATAATAAAATGTGCACAGCATCACCCTTCGTGCTTTTTACTCTTCCTCACAATATAATCAATAGAATTGGCACGGAATGGTACATCGTGCGGCACGGCATCACCCTTCGTGCTTTTTACTCTTCCTCACAATAGCAAACAATGCACGACATCACCCTTCGTGCTTTAACACTCTTCCTCACCCAAACAACAATCACAAACAAGGACAAGGGAAATAAACAAGATCATATAGGAATCCCGGCAAGGGAACAACGATTTAACAATTTAATCCCGGCAAGGGAGCAACAAGTAAATAATTAAATTCTGGCAAGGGAACAACAATTACATTATTAAATCCCGGCAAGGGAACGTTTCAATAACTCTTTCTCTATCTTTCACTTGTACTTCATAACTCACTTTACCACTTGAGCCAATGCTCCAAAGGGTTCAATCATCTCATATACTTTCACAATTCATATTATATAACTCGAGCCAATGCTCCAAGATGTTCAAAGGTCTTAATTCCTTCCACAAACTTTTCACAACAACTAGAAATCATCACTAAAGCATGAAGGATACAATGAAATCAAATATTCACGATGTAAAGACTCACAGTCATGATAGACACCAACGTATAGATACTCGTCACCATGCCTAGACGTCGTACACGACTAATACCACATAGCAAATAGGACTCAACTCCTAATCCCTCAAGCTAAGGTTAGACCAAACACTTACCTCGATGCCTTGAACACAACTCAAGTCTCAATTATAGCTTTACCCCTTGATTTCTCCGCCAATTCGCTCGTATCTAATCACAAATTACTTAATTACATCAATAAACACTAAATGAATCAACCCCAATGCATGAAAATGAATTTTCCAAAGTTTTACCCAAAAAGTAAAAAATCGCCCCGGGCCCACGTGGTCAAAACTCGAGGTTCGAACCAAAACCCGACTACCCATTCCCCCACGAACTCAAATATATAATTTGATTTGAAATGGGACCTCAAATCGAGGTCCAAATCCTCAATTTTTAAAAAACCTAGTTTCTACCCAAAACACCCAATTTTCCCCATGAAAATCTTTGATTTTAGGTTGAAATCATGTTAAAAGATGTTAATGATTGAAAGAAATGAGTAAAACTAACTTACAATTGATTTGGAAGAAGACTTGTTCTTGGAAAATCGCCTAAGGGTGTGTTTGGTATGAAGGAAAACATTTTTCGGACAATGTTTTCCAATTTTCTCTTGTTTGGCTGCCTTAAATGTATTGGAAAATATTTTCCTTATCAATTCATTTTCCTCCAATTGGAGGAAAATATTTTCCTTAGCAAGAGAAGGGAAAACATTTTCCAAAGCTCTTTCTCAACCTTCCCCATCCTCACCAAAAAAAATTTTACCTTTTTTTTTTTGCAATTTCACATTTCAGTTTTTTTATTTTTCTGCACCACCCACCACCCACCCCACCTCCCCCCCTCCGCCGCACAAAATTTTTGTTACCTTTTTGTTGTAATTTAAAATTCTGTTTTTTTTCGTTTTACTGCCGCCCCCTTCCCCCCAGCCAGCCCCCACCCCCTGCCC
>NW_017671032.1:50090-51666 GCF_001879085.1 Nicotiana attenuata
TTGTTTTTCATTTTCTGCACCACCCCCCCCACCTCGCCCTCACCTCGCCCCCCCTCCCCACACACTAAAAAAAATTCTATTTTTGTAATTTAATTCTGTTTTTTCGTTTACACGCCCCACCCAGCCCGCTCTCCTCCCCCTTACCCTCCCCCCCCCCTACCAAAAAATAATTTAAATATATTTTTCAGTTTTAATTTTATTATTTATTGGTTTAAAGGCTCAAAATTTTACAAGTTCCAAAATTATGAGCTCGGATGTTATGTGTTTGGAAGTTTACGGGTTTAGAAATTATAAAGTTTACGGGTTCGAAATTCCGTGGTTTTGAAAGTTTAGTGGTACGAAAGTTTATGAAATTTGTGGGCCTGGAAGGTTGCTAGTTTGAAAGTTTATGCTTCATGTTTATTATATTTAAATTATTTATGAATATTCTTGAGAAGTCATTTTCCTTCATTTGCGTACCAAACACCGGAAAATGAAAAGATTACTACTTGTTTTCCAAGAAAATGTGTTTGGGTTTGAGAAAATATGAAAAATGGGGTTCAAATTCGTTTAAGTGTAAAATTGCAGGTCTGCAGATGTGGGAATTGCGAAACAGGGTTCGCATTTGCGAACCCTTCAGAAATCCCAAACTTTCGCATTTGTGAAACAACTTCGCATTTGCGATGAAGAGATCGCATTTGCGGTCGCAGAGGATTTAGGCGGGCATCGCATTTGCGATGCATGGCTCGTATTTGCGAGCTCGCATTTGCGAGACTGGCTTCGTAAATGCGAAGCCGGCAGATCAGAGCACACCAGCTATTTTTCAAAGTTCAAAATGCACCCGTGAACTATCCAAAACTCACCCGAGCCCTCGGAGCTCCAAACCAAATATACACACAACCTCAAAAACATCCTACGGACTTATTCGTGCGATCAAATCGCTAAAATAACATCATAAACATCGAATTAAACCTCAATATCCATGGATCTTTTCTAACTTCTTAAAACATCAAATTTTCCAATTTAGGTCCGAATCACGTCAAACGACGTCCACTTTCAACCAAATTTCACAGGAATGACTTAAACATATATAAGACCTGTATCGGGCGCCGAAACCAAAATACGGGCCCGATACCAACACGTTCTAATCAATTTTCACTTCAAATTTCCTTAAACAATTTTAGAAAACATTTTTACTAAAAAATTCATTTCTCGGGCTTGGGACCTCGGAATTCGATTCCGGGCATACGCCCAAGTCCCATATTTTCCTATGGACCCTCCCGGACCGTCAAATTAAGGGGCCGGGTCTGTTTACCCAAAACGTTGACCAAGGACAAATTTATTCATTTTAACATCAAAACTTAGCATTTTTCACATAATTTCATATTTAAGCTTTCCGGCTACGCGCCCGGACTGCACACGCAAATCGAGGCGACTCTAAATGAGGTTTTCAAGGCCTCGGAGACACCAAATTCAATTAAAAACAGGTGATGACCCTTTGGGTCGTCACATTCTCCACCTCTAAAACAACCGTTCGTCCTCGAACGGACAGAAGAAGGAAGTACCTGAGTCGGGGAAAAGATGAGGATAACGGCTC